>NC_134699.1:19957352-20259852 GCF_050947455.1 Rhinoderma darwinii
TCGCTTTCTGATCGCTGGGGGGGGGGGCAGACTGCCGGGAAACCCCACAATCCTGAGTTTTAAGGGTCCTCCGCGTGGCTTTAGTGCGGCATCCCCTTCAAAGATTTTCTCCCGACCACCCGGTCTAATATGGATCTATGATTCTATTAGTTTGGGTCATTAGACCTTCATCAAGGCTGGGGCCTGCACCCACACTACACACGTACCGGCCTTTTTATTGGTACTAACGTAGGTATAAAAATTATAAGACTGCGCTAAACTACTCATGTATACAGCATTTATATTTAATGGGCTGTTAAGGGAACAGTAACATTTTTCTATACATGTATTTTCCATAGAGAATCCACACAAAACACGGCCTACGCTACCGAAATATTTCTCGATGGCCTGTCTTGTGACGTATTGTGGTCTTGTTATGCATTAACAGAACCCATGTGTTGTTGTAGCGACGTTTTACAGCTACTATTTGAATTTTGGCCTCCGCCCTTTGCCATCTGACTCCTCGCTTCTGGGACACACCTGGATGAATAGAGACAGCACCCTGCCTTAGAGGCCTGTACATGTGCTGACGAGGCAGGAGGGGGTTGCATGGAACACAAGGCTCTTCTTCTTCTTCTTCACATTTGCCTGTCGAATGCAGAATTACACTTCTGTCAAGGAATCGTCTGGTTTGGATCTTTCCATTTCTTAGTGTAATGTTAGGCTATGTTCACACGCAAAGTCAAAAACGTCTCAAAATACAGAAAACAGCTCCTGATTTTCAGACGTTTTTTGTGCCACTCGCGATTTTCGCGGCCGTTTTTGGAGCTTTTTTCAATAGTCTATGGAAAACGGCTTCAAAAACGTCCCAAGAAGTGTCCTGCACTTCTTTTTCGCGGCCGTTTTTTTATTCGTAAAAAAAGCAGCGGAAAACGCTCCGTCGAAACAGAACACAGTTTTCCCATTGAAATCAATGGGTAGATCTTTGGAGGCGTTCTGCATCCGACTTTTCGGGCATTTTCGGCCCGTAAAACTGCCGAAAATAGGTCGTGTTAACATACCCTAAGCTAACTTCTGACAACCTCTTACCTATCTTAACATGCACTTCAAATCACCCAGGTCTAGGTTATTTCACTCTCTCCAATCCTTCTAGTCTTACTTCATATGCGGAGCAAAAACTATTCCAAAACACAGTCTAAAATTCATGCAGCATCATTTTACCCTATTCAAAACCAAGAACAAAAAGACAAAAACAATAATTTTTCCTGCTTGAAATGAACTCCATTGAGATATTGCCTATGGCAATCTAAGTGGTCTTCACAAAGTTGAGTAGATCTGGTTGAGGTTTTGGTGGATCTGGGGCAGGGTTCCAAGGCTATGTATGCATTGAACTGGCTATAGGACTGTGAAGGATTTGCCTAACACAGCTTCTGTGTCGACGCCCGTGGTTAATCAGCCTGCATCTGTTCCTAGGTCTGCTAGAGTGACTCGATCTGCTACCACTCAGGCTGGTAGGCTGAGGAGTGGGAGAGCGTATCGCAACCTGGCCAGACGGTTCTAG
The DNA here is from genome assembly GCF_050947455.1 of Rhinoderma darwinii. Taxonomy (NCBI): domain Eukaryota; kingdom Metazoa; phylum Chordata; class Amphibia; order Anura; family Rhinodermatidae; genus Rhinoderma; species Rhinoderma darwinii. The sequence goes on from NC_134699.1 coordinate 19,958,893, forward strand.
CTCCCGTCCTTGGTCTACTTATACCTTCATTTGCTGCTTGTCCTTTGCCTGTGATTCTCTTGTTTCCTGGCTCTGCTGTTCCTGCTGTTACCATTTGACCTCTGCTTCATATTGACCCTGGCTTGACTGACTATTCTCCTGCTCTGCATTTGTTACCATGTACACTCCTGGTTTGACTCGGCTCATCCACTACTCTGTTACTCACGGTGTTGCCATGGGCAACTGCCCCACTTCCCTTTGCTTTTGTGTACCCTTGTCTAGTTGTCTGTCGTGCACATATTGAGCGTAGAGACCGTCGCCCAGTTGTACGCCGTCACCTAGGACGGGCTGTGCAAGTAGGCAGGGACTGAGTGGTGGGTAGATTACGGCTCACCTGTCTGTCTCCCTATCCTGACATTACAAGGACTCATTCGGTTGTCCACTCACACCCATAGCAAATGGTCATGTACTAGATTTAGGCACATTGAGCCTTCGTCAACTATAAAATCACCCAACTTTATGACCTAATCTAACCTTATAAATACATATGAGGGGTAGATCTTAATGTAATGTTATCCAAGCTATAAACAAACAACTTACCCACCAGACGTGCACTACAATTCACAGAGGTCTTGAAGAATACAGTAGGTTCTTTTCTCCTCTCCAGTCATTATGGCTGACTGGTCTACTTTTCCTGCGGAATAAAACCTACTAACCCCTAGTAGACATCCAGTCCGGTCTACAGAAATCCATACATCATCTTCCTACCCTATTCAAAAAAATAAGAACAAAAAGCCCCGCTAGGAAATCTCTGAAAAATTGTCTATGGATACTAGGTGGTCTTCACAAAGTGGTGTAGATCTGGATGGGTCTTTGGTGGATCTGGGGGAGGGTTGTCAGGTTATGTATGTATGGTACTGCAGGTGGCTATTGGAATCATTGTACCTTATATTATAATTTGATTGTCAACTCACACCCATTGCCAGTGGTCATGCACTAGGATTACATGACCCAACTTTACGCCCCAATCAATCCGAGCAGGGAAATTCTTAATGCAAGGTTATCCAAGTTCTCCCAACTTTTTGCCCACCAGAACGTGCACTCCAATTCTCTTAGGTTTGGAAGAATAGGTTTTTCTCCCCTCTCCAATCATGATAACAAGCTTGGGTCATTACTCCTACTTCTCCTGTATGAGAGAAAAACTACTAAAAGACATTCATGCAGCATCATCCAACCCTATTTTGAAACCAAGAACAAGATGTATCTTGGCCCAACTTGCTTTTTTTGAGAATTTGCCTATGGCAAGTTGAGTGGTCTTCACAAGGTTAAGTAGATCTGGTTGGGGTTTTGGTGGGTCTTGGGCAGGGTTGCAGCCCTAGGTCTACATGCAACTACAGTTGGCTGTAGGGATCATTGAACCCTACAGCATATGAGTGAGAATTCAATTGTCCACTCACATTACCAATGGTCATTTTGGCATGTCGTACCTTCATCAAAAGGATAGACTCAACTCTATGGTCCAATCTAACCTAGCAGGATAGGAGATTATAGTTTTTGAAGTCACGATATAGCACAAGGAGATTTTCTCCTTGCGATTGTAATGCAGTTTCAGTATTGGACAGATACAGTGTTGAGATAGGACAAATATGAACGTTCTTGATCTAGTGAAGGTCACTCATCACATGGAAATTTTCTCCCCGTTTACTTAATGAAAGGAGACATTTCTTTACAAATCACCTTGTGTGAAGAGCTGCTGAGGTATTATAATTGACAGACGCTGAACTTCATCTTCTTTGGTTTCAAGAGAATCAAATTTCTTCCTTATGCAAAATTTGATGTTGTCACAAGGGGACAAAAAGTCTAAATAAGAAATGAGTGTCCGGGCAATAGTTCACCATTTTGGCACACATTAGTGAATCTATAAATTGGTTCTGATTAGCTGATTTTACGGAAATGTTTAGAAATTCAGATCAAATCATATGCTGGACAGTTACCTAAAAAGGACCAGTCACCTCTTCTGACATGTTGTCTGTTTTAGCATATGACTGTATTCACCATGCACCCTTAACCCCCGCAAGGTATAGGCTTTCTTTTAGGGTCCCAATGATCATATAAAGCTTCTTTTTCACGGGTCGTTAAACGAGTGCCGATCGACAATTCAGCATGTTGATCGCCGCTTGTTTGCCTTTATTCAAACTGAGCAATGATTGCGAGTATGGGGACGAATGATCATTTGTATCTTGACGGTTTACTCGGTGAGATGTGCTGCCGACTAGGAATAATTTTTTTGGGCCATGTAAAAGATCCTATCAGCTGATGAACGAGCTCGTTCATCGGCTGAATGCTGCTCTGTTTACACAGAGCAATGATGGCGAACGAGCGTTCTTACGAACGCTCATTCACCATCATTGGCCTATGTAAAAGGCCCTTAAAAGGGTTGTCCAGGCACTGGGCGGTTTATGGTACTGATGACATATCCACACCATAGGCAGTGGCGGATTATCATATGGGCGATTCGGGCGGCCGCCCGGGGCCCGAGGCTCCCAGGGGGCCCATGGCAGCCCGAACCGCACATCTTCCAAACCTATTCAGCGCGCTAGCGCTGCTAACTTCCGAAGATGAGGAGGGGAGTAGCAGGGAATTGGCCGGGAAAGGGGTAGGACACGCCTCCCTGACAAGTGCGTGTGCGCCATTGAGTAACAGAACAGCGACGGACGGCTGTTCTGTTACTCCAAAGCTGCAAGAGAAGAGAAGAGCCGGGCGGTCACCGGCGCTGAGGTTAGTTATCCTCCTACCCAACTGGTTCCCGACCGCTGGCTGTATTTTTACGGCCAGCGGTCAGGGATGGGTCCTTAAAACCCGAGCCATAGACTTTCTACGGCTCGGGTTTTAACTTGCTGCCCGCGCGATCGGGCAGCTGAATGTCGGGTCTCCGGCTGTCAGTGACTGCCGGGGACCCTGAGGAGAGGATAGAAGCAGCTTTCGCTGCTTCTGTCTTCTCCGATGTCTTCTTACACAGCGTTCAATGAACGCTATGTATAGGAATAGAGACAGCAGCAGCGGCGCTGTCTCTATTCCTCCCGGTGATCATGTGACTGGTCACATGATCACCGGGTGCCGTTAGTGACAGACTGTTGCTGGGTCTAACTAGACCCAGCACAGCCCTATTAGTGACAATCGTCACTATGAGAGGGCTGATTTCCCCTGTAACTGGGGCTGCTGTGCAGCCCCAGTTACAGTGGAAAAACCTGGTGTAAAATAAAGAAAAAATATATATAAAGTTCCCCAAAGGTCTTCTTTGACCTTTGGGGGACAGACCATAGTAATAAAAAAATAGTAAAGTAAAGTGCAAAAAAAAAAGAAATAATAAATACACATAAAATACCCAACCCAAAATAAAAACGTTCCCCCCCCCCGCCAAACATTGTTGTAACGCTAGCGCTGACCCAATTACCCTAATATAGACATGTAATATATTAAAATTTACGGTAAACAATGACGATTACAAATAAAAGGTCTATTTTAGGGTAAAACTGTGTTATTACCAAAAAAAATAGCTGAACGGTAAAAAAGCTTATTTTTTTACTATTATTTTCAAACTTTATGAATAAAAATTCTAAAATAGCAATTGTCTACGGAAAAAACGTCGCAAAAATCACGTCGTTTTTATTTATTTTTTATAAAAATGTGTGTTTGGTGCAACTTGTAATTCCGTTTTATTAAAAAATATTTTCACTTTTTGAGATACAGCTGCTTTGTATCCTGTATCCGTCAGGTCAGCAGGACTGACGGGATCAGTGAAACGGGCCCTGCGCTAAATTATAATCTTAGATGTGATATATTTGAGGTGGATCCTGCGTGTCACTGATCCTGTCAGTCCTGCTGACCTGACGGATACAGGATACAAAGCAGCTGTATCTCAAAAAGTGAAAATATTTTTTAATGAAATCAATCAATCACACACATACTTATATATATATATATATATAATATAAAGTTTTTAAATGTGTACATAACCTTGTGGCACTATATACAAGGGGGAGCGCTGTGTGCCACTATATACAAGGGGGAGCGCTGTGTGCCACTATATACAAGGGGGAGCGCTGTGTGCCACTATATACAAGGGGGAGCGCTGTGTGCCACTATATACAAGGGGGAGCGCTGTGTGCCACTATATACAAGGGGGAGCGCTGTGTGCCACTATATACAAGGGGGAGCGCTGTGTGCCACTATATACAAGGGGGGGGGCTGTGTAGTGCTATCCACAGTGGTATGTGTGTGGCGCTCTTTATAGGGGGGGCTTTTTGGTGCTATTTACAAGGGGGAGGGCTGTGTGGCGCTCTCTACAGGGGGGCTGTATGGCACTATCTATAGGGGGCTGTGTGTAACGCTCTCTATGGGGGGGATGTGTGATATATAGAGGGGGCTGTGTATGGCGATATCTATGGGGGTGTGTAATATCTACAGGGTTCTCTATGTGGCGCTATCTATGGGATTGTGTAATATCTACAGGGGCTGTGTGTGGCACTATGTACAGGGGGCTGTGTGTATGTGGTGTTTTACAGTGTGTGGTATTATTATATTCAGGCGCGCAGTGTTTGGTGCTATTATATTTAGGGGTACAGTATGTGGCACCATGATAACTTTATTTTCGTTTATAGGTGTGGAAATGTTGGAAAAGTGAGGAGACGTCTGAGTGGCAAATTCTGCAGAAATGAGTCATGGCCGGGAGAAGTCGTCATGAGCGCTGGACCGGATGGAGAAGAAAAGAGGAAAAAAACTACTAGAATCTGAGACGTCGTCACCTGTGAGTCACTAGATTTATAGAGAATCTGTCACCTCTCCTGACATTTTTATTATAGGAATCCTTGTATTTCACAAAAAGTCTTTCTGCAGTCCAGGACTGATAGACAATTCCCCTTGTCAGGAGGTTGTGTCCCTGCACAGTGTGATACTGTCAGTATGTAGGGACACCGCGCTGTGACAAGGGAAATCGTAACACTGTTAATGCTTGCCCAAAAAGGTAGTGTTAAAAATAGTTACGGCGCGGCAGGGCGGCGGTGAGGAAGGGGGGCCCAAGTTTGGGTAACAGCCCAGGGCCCATGGTCTACTTAATCCGCCACTGACCATAGGTCATCATTATATGATCGGTAGGGGTCCACAACCCGGACCTTGCACTAATCCGCTATTCCGGTTGCCTCCGGGCACCAGTAGCTATGCAGTAGTAGTTATGGCGCCGGTCACAGTGTTGCAGTACTGCAGGAGCAGAGTTGCAGTAACCCAGCACGGCCGCTATACAGTGACTGGAGCCATCAGCTTCCGGCACTGACCACTGCATAACTTCTGGTGCCATGAGGCAGCCGGAACAGCTGATCAGTGCGGGTCCGGGTGTCGGCTCTCCACCAATCAGAAACTGATGACCTATCATGTGGATAGGTCATCAGTATGAGAACCGCCCCATGCCTGGACTAACCCTTTAGGTCCAGACCAGTGGAACTCCTTGTAGTCGTGGTGCATCAGACGTAGTACAGACCCTAAAAAAGTCTGTATTACAGCTGTCTAAAACTGGACTATGGGTTCATGCACATGGCAATGTTGTGAGCATGGACCCAGTACTGTTGTATAGGGAGTGTCACAGGTCCATATTGCGGACTTGTAGGCAGTCAATAAGAGAATATCTCCATAATACAGAATGCAATTCTCACGGAACTGGTGAGAGAAAACATCTGTGTCTCGCTGTAAAATCGGAGGCAAATTAACATACAGTATAGAGTATTTAGTAGAACGAGCCCTGAACTACCCATAGACGTATCTCATACCACGTTCACGTATCCAGTTTCCCTAAATTATTCACGGTTTAACTATTTAACAATTATATATTTTTTATAGTTCTATAAAATGAGTCCGGTCAGGGTGGAGAAAGGCTGAGGTGCTGCTGACATGACTTATGTACCAGTCCTGGTTTCCTGACTATAGCAGAAGATGATACAGAGATACTCAGGGCTGTAAATGGAAAACTGATGTAACCTGTATTTCAGTAACCGCTATAACCCAGGCATTCAATCGTCTAGGCTTGGTTTAAACATGGGATCCTGATGGGATTAATCTAGATTAGAACATATTATGTAGCAGACAAACAATGACAAAAGAACAACCAATGCCACCTAAAATCTATTTTGCGGAAATGTATTGTTTGCTTTCATGACATCAAGGTGTGATAGAGTCCTGTCAATCAAACAATTACTGTATTTGAATATCAGAAATCAAAACATTTCTTCTATTGGTGTTTTCTGCCAAATACATGACCTAAAGTGGTTGTCCTACCATTAAATATCACTGCAGATCAATCAATTAATTTTCTGCCCTGCTTGTCAGGGAAGGAGCAGAACTGGCCAACCATCTAATGTGTATAGGGCCTCCTGACTGCCCTCAGACAGATGATACTAGGAAAAAGATGGAACGGGCATGTTGAATTTTAGTGCCCGATTCTTTGTTCTCAGGAGAGATAAACCGTCCTCAGAGTTGTCCGGCAGAAGCTTTCGTCTCTCTCCAGACTGAAAACACATACACACTTGGACAAACCGAGCAGTTATGTGTATGGGGAGTTCATTAAGAATAGCTGAGCATCCAGCCATCTGATATTAAAAGTGTATGGCCACCTTTTTAGAGCACTACAATACTGTGTTAGGCTATGTTCACACGGGGTATTTTGCAGGAGGAATATCTGCCTCAAAATTCCGTTTGGAAGTTTGAGGCAGATATTCCTCTCCCTGCACGCCGATTTTCGCGCCGTTTTTCGCCCGCGGCCATTGAGCGCCGCGGGCATAAAACAGCGCGAAATACGCTTTCTCTGCCTCCCATTGAAGTCAATGGGAGGTCAGAGGCGGAAGCGCCCGAAGATAGGGCATGTCGCTTCTTTTTCCCGCGAGGCAGTTTTACTGCTCGCGGGAAAAAGACGCCGACGCCTCCCATTGAAATCAATGGGAGGCGTTCTCGGGCCGTTTTTGCCGAGTTTTGCGACGCGGTTTCCGCGTCAAAAAACTCGGCAAATTACTCCGTGTGAACATAGCCTTAAGGTCCCAATAGATATTGGATATCTGTCACCGATCCAACCTACTTCTACAGGATTTGACAACAGACCTTATATGAGCAGAATCGGACACCACGCTGGCCAACTTACATCTGGATAGGAAGTGGTTAACTGAGCTTGAAAGTTTGATCTGACAAATGACAAAAACGGCAACATAAGCCAGTACCGCATCCATTTCCCTGTACTCCCCCGCCCATCAGCTGTTTTGAAGGTGCCACGGCGCTGTAAAGGGGTGGTCCAGAAATAGAAAAATATAACTGCTTCCTTCCAAACACAGCGCCAAGACTGTTCATTAGTTGTGCCTGGTATTGCACGTGAGCGTCAATAACACACACAACCAGCAAAAAGGTGTGGCGCTGTTTTCAAAATGAAGAGGCCCAATGATGTCACACAGGGATTTGGGGTATTTTAAACTTCTGCAGCCTTGTCTGTTATTATAATGTCGCTCATGACATGTGAATCCTCACTAATGTGGAGTTTATATGTCTAATAAAGGTAACTATACATCACCTGGGTAAGCGTGGAGCTCCATAAAATAATCTGCTTACTGCTCTGTCATTTAGGATGAGCGGACGTTTCATCTGAACGGCATTCGGCCGCAGCATTATAACTCGTTCAGAGTCAGGTAGAGGTCAGACAACTTTTCCCAGAATTCTTTGAGCTTTTACCGGTCAGCGAATCCTCATCTAAGCTTCGCGAACTCCCTTCTATTCTTTATCTGTAACGAGCCGAGCTCTGTCCCCCAGGAAATCTATGGCGTCTAACTTGATTTATCAATTTACACTGGAACTTAATTACAGCGCGTTCTGCTACTCTGTAATGGACACTCGACCCTGTATTCAATTACATGCTGATGTTGGAGCGCTCTGCGATTTCTTGCATTGATAAATTTGCATTCTACATGAATGGCGCTGACACCAACTCACGAAAAAATAAAAATAACTTCAAATGATATAATAGAACATGATCTAACATTATGATAGGATTACAATAGTAGAAGAAATACACAGGGTGGAAGAATACTACATGGCAAATGGCTGATGGGTCATGGTCAATCATGGTATTGGACCCTCTTCTACTATAACAACCTCAACTCTTCTCCACTAGATTTTGTAATATGGCTATGGGGGGGGGGGGGGTTCCCTTCTTTGTAAGGTCGGGCAATAAGGTCTGGATCTCAGTTATGTTCAAATTAATCCCAAAAGTGTTTGGTTGAGTTAAAGGGGTTTGTCTGGTTTAGAAAACCTATTTTATAATAGCCTATTAGAAAATTCTGTGTTGGTAGAAGGGGGTCTGCCATTTAGTACTGGTCAGAGTGGAAAGCAGCTGTAGTGAGTCTCTTTCTCTCTATGGAGGACTTCGCATGTCCTTCATTTTATGGACAGTTCACTGATTTTAATAGAAACTGTGTAATGCTTCATTTCTCCTGCGGGAGCGCTGCAGGGAAATTAACTATTTATTGCGTTCCCTACAGATCACACACAGATCAGTCACCCTGTGATCAGTTATCTTAGGAGGACCTTTCTAACAAAATATGATTGTGCAAAGCAGATCACCCCTTTAAAATCAATGTCTGTATAAACCACATGTTCAATCCTCACACACCGTTTCATCATTGAAGTTATTTATCTAATATTCTAATGTCACTTATAGGTGGTGTCCCATTGTTTCATTATTTTTGCCTCTTGAACCCCCTTCATGTATATCTAGTTTTAGCACATCTAGATCACTGGTGGCCAATATGCACGGACCTTATTAGCACTGCTGTCTGGGGTACGGACCCACCATAACAGAAGCACACAATGGACGCCTGGCATATGTGTATTCACTGTGCACCATATATCTACTTCCCATAGGGATCAAGGGCGTGCAAACCATAGGCGTAGACTATGCTGTCACTTTGGGGCCCAGCTTAGGTTAATCTCATCACTTATTTTAATGGGTGGTGAGAACCTGTGCCCATCTCCATGAGCCCTATATACATAAAAGGGTGTGAAGAGTTATCCCAAGGATCATGGCAAGGAAATGGGGGAAAGGTACCAAGTGAAAGGATGAACAACAAATGTAAATGTAGCAGTTGTCACTATCTTATTACTCAGCAGCGGGGGACAATAAGCGCACAGCAAGCTCCTCCCACTATGAAAATCCATCCGCTGACCCAAGGCATGATGGGAGTGCAATCAGAATAATTAAAACAGTTATTAGCAATACATATATTATTAGAAATCTTTGCTATTGAGTTTCATAAGGTCTACTGTATCATTATAGCTTATATCAGTTGTGACAAGAACTGATCTCTCGAACATCCATTAACACTCATTCATAAAGACGACTCCAATCCAGACGTGGAATGATTCAATTTTCAAGAATGGTTTTATTTGCTTCATTTTTCTTCCTCACATCGTCATGTGCCAGCTTTCTATGGGAACGTCTGGCATGAGCAGTAGAGAAGGTACGTGCCCAGACAGGCCATGAATCTCTGATACTTGGTTCGTGCGCACCCCTGGGTGGGAGGAGAAACATGCAGAAACGATAGAGTCACAATTCTAAATCTACATCTGGAAATACACATCTCTTGTTAAAGGGGTTGTCCATGATCAGAAAATAGGGTCTGTATTTTTTCCTGTACCACATCTGTATATGGGCTGTGTGCAGTATTGCAGCTCAGCCCATTCAAATGACTGAGACTGAGCTGCAATACCAGACACAGCCCATGAACAAGAGTGGCGCTGTTTGTGGAGAAATGCAGACCCTTTGATAATCCTGGACTAGCCCATTGAAGATAATTCATGTATTGTCTCAAATGATACATTTCTGTAAGTAGGACACGATATGGATTAGTCACATAGAGCTTAAAGGGGTATTCTCATCCAGGACATTTATGGCATATCCACAGGATATGCCATAAATGTCTGATATATGCAGGTCCCACATCTGGGACCTGCATCTATCGGACAATTATGACATATCCTATGGATATGCCATAAATGTTCAAAATGGGAAAGCCATATTTCTAATATAATATCTTAGTTTAAAATTTTAAAATTTTCAAGATTTCTGCTTGCAGTCAGTGGATGGAAACATACTTGTTAGCTGAAAACTGTCCCGAGCATGTCCAACTGACACAGATACATGGGTTGCTAGATGATGTAATCAGAAGAAGAGCTGCGAGACCCTACTATAGATAGATGGTAGTAGGGTGGTCCGTTGGCACTTAGAAGTGCACACGTGTAGAGGGGAAGGGGCATTTTAACAACTGATTGTCGCTCCTACAGCGATCATGGTGAACGTTAGGAATTGAGAGTGGGGGGAACATCCTAAGGCCTCATTTACACGAGCGTATTATACGCGCGTGCGACGCGCGTGCTTTTCACGCGTGTCGTACGCACCTATAATAGTCTATGGGGCTGTTTAGACGATGCGTGAATTTTGCGCAGCGTGAGTGCGTTGCGTAAAACTCACGACATGTTCTATATTCTTGCGTTTTTCACGCAACACGCACCCATTGACTTCAATGGGTGCGTGAAAACAACGCATGCCACACTGACGGTCCTGCGTTGCATGCGCGAAAATCACGCAAGAGCTGTCAAAAGGATGAATGTAAACAGAAAAGCACCACGTGCTTTTCTGGTTACAAACATCCAAACGGAGTGTCAAATTAGAGATGAGCGCACCGAACTTCACCGGGTTCGGCCGAACTCGTTTTAACCGAACCCGGCAAAAAATGTTCGGGTACGCGACGTCAGGAGACAGTCACTGCCCACGGTGCTGAAAGACTTAAACTGTTTCAGCACCATGGACAGTGACTTTCGATCACAATATACATATACGTGTAAAAAAAAAAAGAAGTTCTGACTTACCGATAACTCCCGGCTTCTTCCTCCAGTCCGACCTCCCGGGATGACAATTCAGGCCAAGTGACAGCTGCAGCCAATCACAGGCCAAGCACAGGCTGCAGCCAATCACAGGCTGCAGCGGTCTCATGGCCTGCCGCGTCATCCTGGGAGGTGGGGCCGGATGACAAGAGAGGGACGCGTCACCAAGGCAACGGCCGGGAGACCGGACTGGAGGAAGCAGGCAGTTCATGGTAAGTGTGAACGTCTTTTTTTATTCACAGGTTGGTGTAGATTGTGATCGGCATTCACTGTCGAGGGTGCTGAAAGAGTTACTGCCGATCAGTTAGCTCTTTCAGCACCTTGGACAGTGACGGCCGTCGACTACCTCATCTCTATGATGGCGGCTGCGCGAAAATCACGCAGCCGCGCATCATACACGGATGACACACGGAGCTGTCAATTGCCTTTTGCGCACGCAAAACGCAGCGTTTTTTTGCGTGCGCAAAACGCACACGCTCGTGTAAATGAGGCCTAAAACCCCAACCGTGGGCTTACTAAGGCCAAATAGACTCTAAAAAGGGCATTTCCACTCTTGGTATTTCTGCACGGATGCAAACAGCATCCATAAATTAGCAAGAATAATCATTACCAATTACCAATCTCAAGGCCAGAGCTACACCGAGACTTTTTGTAGCTCTACTGATTGATTTTAAAGGTATGTTCACACGGCTTATTTTCAGGCTGATTTTGGACCAGAAAAGCCTCGTTTTATGCTCCAAAATATACTTGAAATAAGCCTATACACAGTATGCCATTGATTTCAATGGAAAATACACTGTGCTGTTCACCTGAGGCTTATTTTTACGCTGCTGAATTTAAAAAAAGTCTCATAAAAAGAAGGAGCATGTCACTTCCTGAGGCGTTTTTGGAGCTGTTTTTCATAGGGTCAATTAAAAAAGAGTTCTAAAAACAAAGTTCCAAAAACAGCTTAAAAAAAAAAAGCCTCAAAAAACGTTTTCTGCTTCAAAACGGCAGAAAATCAGAGGTTGTTTTCCCTTGAAAACAGCGCCGTCATTTTTAGCTGTTTTTGATTTTGCGTGTGAACATAGCCTAAGGGTATGTTCACACGATGAGAGGCATTTACGTGTGAAAAGACAGACTGTTAACAGCTGCCTCGTTTCACACGTAAATGCTCCTCCTCGCATTTTGCGAGCCGTCTGAGACGCTCGTAAATCTTGAGGGTATGTTCACACGGCCTATTTACATACGTAATTCGGGCGTTTTTGCCCCGAATTACGTCCGAAAATAGCGCCTCAATAGCGCTGACAAACATCTGCTCATTGAAAGCAATGGGCAGACGTTTGTCTGTTCACACGAGGCGTAATTTACGCGCCGCTGTCAAATGACGGCGCGTAAATAGACGCCCGCGTCAAAGAAGTGACCTGTCACTTCTTTGGCCGTAATTGGAGCCGTTATTTATTGACTCCAATGAATAGCAGCGCCAATTACGTCCGTAATGGACGCGGCGTTCAAGCGCCTGCACATGCCGTTACGGCTGAAATTACGGGGATGTTTTCAGGCTGAAACATCCCCGTAAATTCAGCCGTTACGGACGCCCTCGTGTGAACATACCCTGAGCTGTGCTTCATTGAGTTCAATGAAGAACAGCTCAAATTACGTGGCAAAGAAGTGCCCTGCATATAATGTATATAAGTGTCCTGCATATAATGTATATAAGTGTCCTGTACTTCTTTGCGAGGCAGTCCATTTACGCGTCGTCGTTTGACAGCTGTCAAACGACGACGCGTAAATTACAGGTCGTCTGCACAATACGTCGGCAAACCCATTCAAATGAATGGGCAGATGTTTGCCGACGTATTGTAGCCCTATTTTCAGGCGTAAAACGAGGCATAATACGCCTCGTTTACGCCTGAAAATAGGTCGTGTGAACCCAGCTTTACTGTTGAGTGACAGCTGCGGTCCACAAGATCGCATACAACTCAATGTATTCATTCAGGCTTCAGCTGCAGCTCAAGAGTTAAAATCAATCAGTGGCGCTACAAAAAGTCTAGGAGTAGCTTGGGCCTTCCAGTTCTTCTGATACCTTGTTGCAGTTGGAGGAGTTGTTACGGGTCATAAAATGAAGAGGTTAGTTTATGCATTGCACCAGCAAGTAGAGGGTTAAACGTTATCTAAATAGCATTTAAATCCAGGCTGCCCCCAGGTATAGGGCAAAGGGTCTCCGAGAAATAGAAAACAAGGAGCAGGGACCCTGGAATGTTGTGTGGACCTTGCAGGATGGGTGATGTGTGGGTAGCAGACGTCTGCAGGGAAGATTGATGGTGATCTCACAGATAAACGCTGGATACTGCACATTACGATTACGTTTTATCATCCTGAATAAATAAACAGCTCTGTGACAGCCGGGGCATAATATATCGGGCAGACCGAGACATCAATGCCAGCGGAAGACACAATGGGGCAACATTTATCAATATCACTCTTACTGCATGGGTTAAACCATTATATCATTATAAGTCTGCTTCATCAGGGCGTAATTATATGGTCACACCCGGGCCCTACAGTCTGAGGGGCCAAAATGGTCTCTGCCCCATACGAGTAGACCGTATAAATGACGCATGGTAATTTGGGGAGCCCTGTTATAGATTCTGCATTAAGGTCACGGCGCCACGAGTTACATTTCTAAACTTCATACTTGACTACATTAGAGGAATTACTTCACAGAGATAACATGTGCTGCACAATTTTCAAACCTATGCCCATCCTCCAAAATATAGGTCGTGCCCCGATCGAATGCCCTTGAATATATAACCGTGCCAGCCAGCCACAGTATGCCTATAAAACAGTGACAGCCAGTGTCCCTATAAACACATGTCAGCCATAGTTCCCCCAATTACAGTGACAGCCACGTTGCCTTCCCCCCACAAAATTAGTGTCAGCCACATTGCCTCCCCACAAAATTTGTGACAGCCACAGTGCCCCCCATTTCAGTGATAGCCACATTGCCCCCTCCACAAAATTAGTGACAGCCATAGTTCCCCCCATAACAGTGTCAGAAAAAGTACCTGGCTGAGACTCTTACGTAGGGCGATCATGACTCTATGGCGGGACAAACACCGGTCACTGCTGTCATCACTGAACCACCTATGAATATGGGAGGAAATATTACTCTTTCAGGAATCTGAGAGATCTCCCCTTTTTTTTTTGGGGGAGTCTCCAAGACATTTAGGAAGATCTGATTGCCGTGGGTCTGGCTTCTGAAGTTGCGGCCAGCCACACATGCATGCAGCCGCTGCAGGGCAAAGCTAGTATTACATGCCTACCATTGAAATGATTGTTATCGGCTCTCCACCTGCCCAATAATACATATGAGACGGGGTTATCTTGGTGACATAAATTTGGGATAAGGAGATTCCGGATGTAGGGACAACCTACTGGACAAAAACACATGACGTGTATGCTAGGGGTATAGGTGTAACCAATAACGATCATGGTGGCAGACAAGCTTCTCTCCTCTACACTAAAATAAACTGCAGTTTTAGGGCAGTGTTTTCATGCAGTGTGAACTGGGCCTAACACAAACTGTCACCTCAGGCCTTTGTGTTTTTCTATCCATAAAATGTGATCAATGAAATACATGCATGTGACCTCTCCCACCGGAATAAGAAGATGCCATAACTAAAATACAGTCCATTCACTGCTAGACCAGAGTGCTTAATAAATATTGATCATTGATCAAGCCTTTTTCTAAATTACCAGGATGTAGGTTCACGAAGAATGACTCAGGCACGTGGGTTTCCACTGTATAAAGGTGCTCAGGACTTTCTTGGTAAAAATATATTGATATATAGATATAATACATCTACCAACCCACTTGTGCGCATCACTACGACTCTTATCCTCCCTTACTACAACCTCTCACTCCTGTCTGCAGGACTTCTCCCGTGCTGCACCCATTCTGTGGAACCCACTGCTCCAGGACTATTAGACCCGCTTCCTAAATTTCCAGTTTTAAGGTTGCCTAGAAAATTAATTTCTTCAAGGAGGCCTATGTCAAATAACCCTAGTCCATGGCCCGTGTACAACCTGACTTGGTCACAAATATCTCGATTCCACTCAGCTATGTCCCGAACTAGCTCCCCTTATCTCATCGCTCTGCACTTTACGTCAGTAGTGGCTCAGATACGCTCCGGGTGATTGGTCCATGTAGCTTTAAAGGGGTTGTCCGGGCACGGACAACTGATGACCTATCCACAGGATCCCCCGATCCCCCATTGGCTATATCCTCATGCTGGGTGGGGTGTTCAATGTTTAAAAAAATTGCAGTTCAGTCAAAGCCACCTCACCCAGTATTTGGTTCTGGTGACGTCCGGTCCTCGCACCGGAGAAGGCGCACAATGACCTCCGGATGGTCCTGCCATCCAAATGTTCTAAATATTTAACTCTTCCGACAAAAGTTGTTTTTTCGCTCGGTGTAATCTCTATTCTTGTACCCAACAGTGTAAGATAAACAGAAATGTATAGGAACAGAGTATTCTACAGTTAAAAAAAATCTGCATCCGCCAAGCTTCCCCTGGGTACCTGATTCGGACTGGTCATTACAATGGGCACATACAAGAGGAATAGTTACAAAAATATTTAAATTTTAATTACTCGATTTCTAGACTAGTCGGCTTGCTCCATCTACGGAAACACATTCCCCTGCACTTTAATAAGAGAATAAAGGGGTTAAAGTGTCTCAAGTTCTAGGACTATGATCTTTGTGCCATCAGCTTCTTGTCAATTCCCCGTAGCCCTTAGAGGGAGACGCCTGTAAAGTGAGTAATTCTGCCCCTTGGCTTCATGAATGAGTGGCTGAAAATCCATTAGGAAAACAGGAGATACAATGACCTTGAGGCTCCTTCCCTCTGATAACACTGAGCTAACCAGATGAAATCAATTAACGGCCATCCTTGCCCGAGGGAGTCTACTGCTCCCTATGGACAGCTGATCAGGGTATCGGGAACCAAGAAGTAACGGAAGCGATGGGCAACACCATCCACTACAGGGTTATAGAGACAATGGTTTGGCAATACTCTTAAAGGGACAAGCTTTGGTACTCATGGTTGTGTCATGACGACAACCCCTCTCTATATTCCCTTGTAGGAAATATGAAGGTCATAGAGGGAATCTGCCCATATAGGGGGACTTCCTCAGGTACTATCACTGAAAAAAGCTGTTTTCTTCTAATCCTGGACAATTGGTGATGTTACTAAAACAGTCAGTTCCCATTTATAGAAAAGTGTTCCATTGGTTGTTACCGATTTAGGACTTGCTTTACATGCAACAATGTGCTAATGACATCTGCAAAAAAGTCAATTATTTTCTATAAGGAACATAATTCCCATTGTGGCAGATATCTTGTAGGGTAAGGCCCTTTAATGGCCAGCAAATTTAATAGTGACAAATATCAGCATGCTGTTTATATTATGTATGGCCATGAAAATGGTGAGGAATTTTAATAACTTTAGATCATTTGGAGGAGCGGCACATCTATGCATTACACTGAAAAGTAAAGATTTCAACTGTGTAATTTTATATTTCCCCTGCGGTGGTGCTGCAATGAAATCAAACACTTGCTGCTGGGTTCCTCCATGGATTAAAGCTGATCTCTGGGGTTCTCAGCAACCTCGACAATCTCTTCATGTTCCATCTGATCTCTTCGATTTTTTCCTGGTAGACTGTGGAGGGGTGTGGTCTAGAGAAGGGGTGGGGCTTAACTTTCTTGATTTCACATTGCAGACCGAGCAGTGTGGGGGAGGCTCCTTCTATAACCAGTGTCCGTATACAGTGACACGGACTTGTGAGGAGAGGGGAAAATGTCTGATCTAGGACTCACACAGAAGAATTAGATTTTATTTATTTTGTATATAGTTTCTACCTTTAGTGTCCTTTAAAGTGGTTGCATTTATATGGCTCACATGATGAATATCTCTTCTGTATGTGCATATTATCCAATACATCATGGAAACAGCCATATTGGATTATCATAATATATACTAATACCTGACTGCTATATAATATTGAGAAATGACGAGGAGACAAAGCTTTTAATATTAAAACACAATTTATTTAACTGAAATTCCTAACTAAAGCTACTGATCCAGAAGAAGGCAAAAACCCTGCGCACGTTTAGCCAATTTGTGCCACAGGGGAAAATTCCTTGTTGACCCCGAGAAAAGGCGATCAGTCCGAGAACCCAGGATCAGAGCTTGTAATGCAACTAACTAAACACATCTCATTGACAGCTATGACATTGTATTCTATAGTAACTTATATTATTACGTATACGGCATATACAGAAGTTTTCCAATCCCAGTTGTTGTCTTCGATGTCCCGGTATCATGCCGGTCGCTCCTCTACTGATCGGACTCTGAAGATCACAGCAGGATTATGGTCATCTCAGCTGTGAAAGAGAAAGAGAACACTGCCCTCCTATGTCACAGGAGACGGCCATTTGTATTATACCAGGTCCTTTATGTGGTATAAAGCAAATGGCCATCCCAGGAGGGCAGGGATTAGGCCTTTGGTCTGGAAGCCATTTTTGACACATTTGATGTCCTCCCTCCTGGAGTTTTCCTCCTCCTTCTAGGCCACCTGTAACATGCAGACGTTCGTCTTTTCTTCGAACTTTGGGAAAACATTGTTCCCTGTTATCCCGGCATAAACCCATTTTATTAACCCCTTGCGTACCTTCGACGTACTATTACGGCGCAGGAATAAACTGTCACTATGTGAAATCACATAGTGACAGAACAGCGGCGGCAGCTGTCATTGACAGCTAACCGTCTCTGCTACCGGCCTGGGGACCAATTAGCAGTCCCCAATGCCGGCGATTGCTGTGATTGGTCAGTCTCTGAAGACTGACCAATCACAGCCGTCTGTGACGTCGTCTGCAGGAGAAAGCTCCTGTCACTTTCTCTGATCTCCTCACTTCTGTGAGATACGTGAGGAGATCAGAGAAAGCGGTGTAAAAAAAACAAACCACTATTTTTATTAACCCCTTCCCGAAAATGGGCGTATAGTAACGCCCTGAGGATGAAGCGGGCACAGGAGCTGTGCTCGCTCCATCTTCATCGGATGTCGGCTGTAATATACAGCCGACATCCCACTGCAACTACAGCGATCACTGTCCTCTCCGATCGCTGTAGTTTAACCCCTTAAATGCCGCTGTCAATAGCGACAGCGGCATTTAAGTGATTGATACAGAGGGAGGGGGCTCCCTCTGCACCCCATTGCCCCCCCCCCCCCCCGCGAAAAATCGCGGGGTTCTGATGGTTGCAATGGCAACCAGGAAGCCTAGCAACGGCTTCCTGGTTGCCAGGTACGGAAGCCTATTAGGTCCTGCCCAAGGCAGGACGTAATAGGCTCAACTGTCAGTTGTAAAGTGACAGTTACAATACACTGCACTACATCAGTACATACAGAAGTAGTGCAGTGTATTGTGCAGGGGATCAGAAGATCAGATCTTCCAGTCCCCTAGTATGTGTAAAATAAAAAGTAAAAAAAAAGTAAAAAAAAAGTTTTAGATAAATAAATAAATACAAGTTTACGTAATAAAAATAATAATCGCCTTGTTTCCCTGATCAAGCCCTTTATAATTAGAAAAAAAATGAAAAAAAAGACAAAAACTAGACATAATAGGTATCGCCGCGTTCATATCGGCCTGACCTAAAAAAAATATCATATTATTTATCCCGCACGGTGAACACCGTAAAAAAAATACCATAAAAAACAATGGCAGAATTTCCTTTTTTGGTCACGTTGTTTCCAAAAAAATGGAATAAAAAGTGATCAAAAAGTTGCGAGTAGCCAAACATGGTACCAATAAAAACGACAGTGTGTCACGCAAAAAATGTATGTACTCCGCACAGATTACATATGCCCCCACATTATAAACTGAAACACCAGTAAAATACTAAACAAAACTACTACCAAGCAAAATCTGTGCTCCAAAAGCCAAATGGCGCTCCTTCTGGGCCTGGCAGTGTGCCCAAACAGCGGTTTATGACCACATATGGGGTATTACCGTACTCTGGAGAACCGCTTAACAATTTATGGGCCGTATGTCTCCAGTGGTACAAGCTGGGCCCAACGCATTGGGCACTGAAATAGCATATATGTGGAAAATGTCAATTTTCAATCTGCAACATCCACTGTGCACTAATTTCTGCAAAACCTTTGGGGGTCAAAATGCTCACTACACATCTAGATGAATTCCTTGAGGGGTGTAGTTTCCTAAATGGGGTCACTTCTCGGGAGTTTTCACTGTACTGGTACCTCAGCGCAATGCAACATGGCGTCAAATACAAATTTTGTAAAATCTCCACTCCAAAAACGAAATTGCACTTTTTCCGTTTAGACCCTTGCCGTATGTCCAAATAGCAGTTTACAACCACATATGGGGTATTTCCGTAATCAGGAGAAATTGTGTAACACATTTTGGGGTGTCTTTTTCCTGTATTCCTTGTGGAAATGAAAAATTCTGAGCTAAATCTACAGGTTATTGGAAAAAAAAAATGTTTTCATTTTCACGGACCAATTCTAATAAAATCTATAAAACACCTGAGGGCTCAAAATGCTCACTACACCTCTAATTTAATTCTTTCAGGGGTATAGTCTCCAAATTGGGATCACATCTGGGGAATTTCTACTGTACTAGTACTTCAGGGACTCTGCAAATGCGACATGGCCCCCAGAAACCAATTCAGCAAAATCTGAGCTGCAAAATCCAAATGGTGCTCCGTCCCTTCTGAGCCCTGCCGTGGGTCCAAACAGCAGTTTATTACCACATAATGGGGTATTTCCGTAATCAGGAGAAATTGCTTTACAAATGTTGAGGTGCTTTTTCTCCTTTATTCCTTATAAAAATTAGAAAATTCTGTGTTTTTTCCAAAATAAAGTCTCTTTTCATCTTCACAGACTAATTCCAATAAATTCAGCAAAAAACCTGTGGGGTCAAAATGATAACTATACCACTAGAAAAATTCCTTGAGGGGTATAGTTTCCAAAATGGGGTCACTTTTGCGGGGATTCCACTGTTTAGGTCCCTACAGGGCGTTGCAAACGTGACACGGCACTGAAAACCATTCCAGTAAAATCAGAGCTCCAAAATCCAAATGGGGGTCCTTCCCTTCTGAGCCCTGCTGTGGGTCCAAACAGCAGTTTATTACCACATATGGGGTATTTCCGTAATCGCGAGAAATTGCTTTACAAATGTTGGGGTGCTTTCTCTCCTTTATTTCTTGCAAAAATTAGAAATTTTTACGTTTTTCCAGAAAAAAAGTAGATTTTCATTTTCACAGACTAACTCCAGAAAATATAGCAAAATACCTGTGGGGTCAAAATGCTAACTATACCCCTAGATAAATTCCCTGAGGGGTGTAGTTTAAAAAATGGGGGTCACTGTAATGGCGGGGGGTAGGGAGATGGACAAGTGAGCCCTAATCTACCCGCCACTCTGTCCCTGCCTACTTGCAACGACCCGCCCTAGGCGACGGGGTACAACTGGGCGGCGGTCCCTGCGCTCAGTAAGTGCACGACAAACACGACAAACATACAAAGGAACACAAGCAGGGAAAGGGGCAGTTGACCACAGCAACACCGTGAGCAACCAGAGTGGTGAACGAGCCAAGTCAAGCCAGGAGTGTGCGAGGTACAAAACGAAGAGCAGAAGAGTAGTCGGTAAGCCAGGGTCTGTATGGAGCAGGATCAAAAATAGCAGGAGCTGTAGCTGGGCCAGGAAACCACAAGAAAAGAATCACAAGCATGGAGGGACAGGAAGGGCAGGCTTAAATAGACCGAGGGCGGGAGCTAGCTGAGTCTGGCCAGGTTACGATAGGCTCTCCCACTCCTAAGCCTGCCAGCCACAGTGGTGGAAGCAGGAGTCAGTCTCAGGGATGTAGCCTCAGGTGCTGACTGATTAATTCTGGGAGTTAACCCCGAAGCTGTGCCTGGCAGATCCTTTACAGTCACTTTTTCACTGTTTTGGCACCACAAGACCTCTTCAAACCTGACATGGTGCCTAAAATATATTCTGAAAAAAGGAGGCCCCAAAATCCAAGAGGTGCTCCTTTGCTTCTGAGGCCTGTGTTTCAGTCCATTAGCGCACTAGGGCCACATGTGGGATATTTCTAAAAACTGAAGAATCTGGGCAATAAATATTGAGTTGCGTTTCTCAGGTAAAACCTTCTGTGGTATAGAAAAAAATGTATTACAAATGAATTTTGTAAAAAAAAATGAAATTTGAATATTTCAGCTCTACTTTCCTTCAATTCCTGTAAAACGCCTAAAGGGTTGAAACACTTTCTGAATGCTGTTTTGAATACTTTGAGGGGTGCAGTTTTCAAAATGGGGTGTTTTATGGGGGTTTCTAATATATAGGGCACTCAAAACCACTTCAGAACTGAAATCGTCCCTGAAAAAATCGCTTTTTGAAATTTTCTTAAAAATATGAGAAATTGCTGCTAAAGTTCTAAGCCTTGTGAGGTCATAGAAAAATAAAAGGATGTTCAAAAAACGATGCAAACATAAAGTAGACATATGGGAGATGTTAATTGGTAACTATTTTGTGTGGTAATACTATCTGTTTTACAAGCAGATGCATTAAAAATTGGAAAAATCATAATTTCTTCATATTTTCGCTAAATGTTGGTGTTTTTCACAAATAAGCAATGAATTTATCGACCAAATTTTTGCACTAAACTAAAGTACAATATGTCACGAGAAAACAATCTCAGAATCAATTGGATAGGTAAAAGCATTCCGGAGTTATTACCACATAAAGTGATACATGTCAGATTTGAAAAAATGGGTCTGGTCCTCAAGGCCAAAATGAGCTGGGTACTCAAGGGGTTAAACTCCTGGAGGTGTTTTATGGTCATGAAGGGCTTTTGCTGTGGGATAACTTTTAAGGAGTCTTTGCATGTGTGACACGGAGGAGTTATAGGAGGACATCAAACAAGGCTCTTGCTAAAGTCATAACGCATTGATTCTACGTATTTACCTTGACCTGTATAATCCGTGTGTTATGATATCAGAAGCGCCAAATGTAAAATTAAAGAATTGTCTCGTTACATACGATTTTGATGAATCTCACAGTTCTTGTCATCTTCAGCCGCCATCCAGATCTTCTCCCTGCAATGAAATAATAAGGGAAAAATTTGCGCCATTTTAATGTACTTTGCTTTAATAAATGCGTATTAAGCGTCGTCTCCTGGAAACTACGACCACTTTTCTTGTTACTTTTTAATTTTGGCAAGTGACCTAATTTGTTGCCCATCACCTTTGTGACTTTGTTTGGCTCTGATTACACAAAAAACTGGTAAAACCTGCTTAGTAAACCTGGGCCGTAATGTATAACTACCTCCTATATCCCAAATTTTCAGATTAAATGAACGTATACATTATGTACATACCTAAATGTTCGGAGATTGGTGGCATAATGGCGGCAGATTTTCCTCCTAATATTATTGTCTCCAAAACCTGAAAGTAAAGAGCAGAACCTCCTATTACGGTGTGTATAAGCCACGGCCCCAGGTGCCATTTTGTTCTCGCCCCGCCATGCGTCGAGTGTATGGTGTTTTTTGTTTCCAGTGTTCCGGATTGCTGATGAATTATCTTCTGTCTTCTCTACTCATCTTCTTATCTTGGACGGAGCAGTTGCCCCCTGAACCCCAGTTTCTGTAGAATGAGTCATTGTGACATCATGCAGTGAGGTAACAATGGCCGCCTGGACTGATGATGTCACAAATATGACCAGAAGTGACATCTCCTGCTATTCATAGTAACTTATTACCATGTCACCCTGCACGTTGATTACTATTACTGCATTGAATTGCATGGTCAATTTAGAAGACGCAGCAATTGTTATACTTTTTTTTTTTTATCATTGCGTTCTGTGGGCCATAACTTTTACATTTTTGTTTGTTGTTTTTATTGCCAACATTGTGGGGTACATATACTTTATAAAAATACTTTAAACAAAACTTTTTGGGGTGGGAAAAACAGCAATTCCCATAATGTTTTTTTGTGGGGTTTTTATTTGTTCATCGAGTGGTTTAAATAATGTATTACCTTTATTATACAGATTGTTATGATCACGGCGATACCATATATGTGTATTTTTTTAACACTTTTGCTAAATAAATGCACATTTTATACATAAAACACGGCTTTATTTATTTTTTACTGTTAACACTTTTTTTTCTTCATAATAAACTTTATTCAATTGTGATTAACTATTTTTTTTTTCCCCACTAGGGGACTTCACTACACGATCTTCTGATCGCTGATATATTGCTTTCGTATTCTTAGTATAGCAAAGCATTATAGCCTCAATGTAAAACTGACAGGCAATCTCTTAGGCCATGCATTTGTTAAGAAACCAATTGGCGCCCCACAATCGCATCACAGGGTACCGATGGGGAGACAAGCGGTAGCCCTTTATATTTGTAGTTACTTAGATGCCACTGTCGCCAGCACCCACTGCAGTTGGCGCAGGCACAGCTCCTGTACCCGTGCCATCCATTGTGTGCAGGGCCGGCTTTAGACAAAGTGTGGCCCTGGGCAAAGTTAAAAGTGAGCTTCCAAATGCCGAATTACTGTATCAATAATGAAGTTAATTCAGAAGGCGGTGTGCAGAGTACTGCGTCGCTGATTTCTAGCGCGTCCAGGAGTGTTGCAAGCCCCAAAGCATATGTCCCCCCTCTCACACACACAAATTATTTATATACATATACAGTTATTATATCATACCACTATACCACATTAAATAATACCCCCATACTGTTACTGAACACAACTCACTATTATAAGAACAATATTACCAATAATAGTACATATTAATGTCCAAATAATACCGCCACACCATAACCACATAGTGACTGAATATTACCCCCATACTGTTACTGAATAATACCACCACACCATAACCAGAGACTGAATAATACCCCCATACTGTTACTGAATAATACCGCCACACCATAACCACATAGTGACTGAATAATACCCCCATACTGTTACTGAATAATACCGCCACACCATAACCACATAGTGACTGAATAATACCCCCATACTGTTACTTAATAATACCGCCATACCATAACCACATAGTGGCTGAATAATACCGCCATACCATAACCACATACTGGCTGAATAATACCGCCATACTATAACCACATAATGACTGAATAATACCCCCATAATGTTATTGAATAATACTGCCACACCAAAACCAGTGACTGAATAATAACCCCATACTATTAGTGAATAATACCCCCACACTGTTACTGAATAATACCTCCATACTGTTACTGAATAATACCTCCATACTGTTACTGAATAATACCACCACACCATTACCACATACTGACTGAATAATACCACCATACTGTACTGAATAAAACCACCACACCATAACCACATAGTGGCTGAATAATACCGCCATACCATAACCACTAAGTGACTGAATAATACCCCCATACTGTTACTGAATAATACTGCCACAAAATAAACACATAGTGACTGAATAATACCCCCATACTGTTACTGAATAGAAACCACCAGACAAAGACCAATATTACCACCACATAATGGTAGATGGCAGTTATACACAGGAGCTCTGCAGACCATATAAGTGATTGCAGCACATTCATATCCAGTGACCGATGTTTTCTGTGATCAGAGTCGTTCACTTTCCCTTTTTTCTCTATCCGGCCCAGACCAATGTGACGACTTATTCCAGCCACATCCTCCAAACAAACTCGTAATCCACAGTGCCCCAGATTGTAATAATGATGCCTTAGTGCTCGACACAATAAAAGTGCCCGATCAGTAGTCCTCAGTGCTCGACACAATAAAAGTGCCCTTTTGTGCCCTCACACAGTAATAATGCGCCCTTTGTGCCCCCTGTAGATAGCGCCACAGCGTCCCCTGTAGATAGCGCCACAGCATCCCCTGTAGATAGTGCCACACACAGCCCCCTGTAGATAGCACCTCTCACAGCCCCTGTAGATAGCACCGCACACAGCCCCCCTTGTAGATAGTTCCTCACACAGCACCCTCTTGTAGATAGTGCCACACACAGCACCCTCTTGTAGATAGTGCCACACAGCCCCATCTCTTATAGATAGTGCCACACAGCCCCATCTCTTGTAGATAATGCCACACAGCCCCAGTTCTTGTAGATAGTGCCCCACAGCCACACAGCCCTACCTGAAAGGTCAAGCGGTATCCAGAACCGGTCCCATGCACGCGGATACAATTGATTAGTGTAGCGCTGAAATAGTTTCATTGTATACTGATTGAAAGCGATAAGCTCCTCACGTGTAGGCCTAATGACAATGACAGTGATGATGATGAAGGCGGCATGATGATGACATCATCGCGCCACCTGCATTATTCTGCTGGATCAGGCCTATATCTCCTCCTATTACTCCATGTAACCTCTCCCTATATCCCCTCCTATTTCTCCATATAACCTCTCCCTATATCTCCTCCTATTACTCCATATAACCTCTCCCTATATCCCCTTCTATTACTTCATATAACCTCTCCTATTACTCCATATAACCTCTCCTTATATCTCCTCCTATTACTCCATATAACCTCTCCCTATATCTCCTCCTATTACTCCATATAACCTCTCCTATATCTCCTCCTATTACTCCATATAACCTCTCCCTATATCTCCTCCTATTACTCCATATAACCTCTCCCTATATCTCCTCCTATTACTCCATATAACCTCTCCCTATATATTCTGCTATTACTCCATATAACATTTCCCTATGTCTCCTCCTATTACTCCATATAACCTCCCCTATATCTCCTCCTATTACTCCATATAACCTCTCCCTATATCTCCTCCTATTACTCCATATAACCTCTCCCTATATCTCCTCCTATTACTTCATATAACCTCTCCCTATATCTCCTACTATTACTCCATATAACCTCCCCCTATATCTCCTCCTATTACTCCATATAACCTCCCCCTATATCTCCTCCTTTTACTACATATAACCTTCCCTATATCTCCTATTACTCCCTATAACCTCTCCCTATATCTCCTCCTATTAATCCATATAATCTCTCCTATATCTCCTCCTATTACTCCATATAACCTCTCCTATATCTCCTCCTATTACTCCATATAACCTCTCCTATATCTCCTCCTATTACTCCATATAATCTCTCCCTATATCTCCTCCTATTACTACATATAACCTCTCCCTATATCTCCTCCTATTACTCCATATAACCTCTCCCTATATCTCCTCCTATTACTCCATATAACCTCCCCTATATCTCCTCCTATTACTCCATGTAACCTCTCCCTATATCTCCTCCTATTACTCCATATAACCTCCCCTATATCTCCTCCTATTACTCCATATAATCTCTCCCTATATCTCCTCCTATTACTTCATATAACATCTCCTTATATCTCCTCCTATTACTCCATATAACATCTCCTTATATCTCCTCCTATTACTCCATATAACATCTCCTTATATCTCCTCCTATTACTCCATATAACATCTCCTTATATCTCCTCCTATTACTCCATATAACATCTCCTATATCTCCTCCTATTACTCCATATAACCTCCCCCTATATCTCCCCCTATTACTCCATATAACCTCCCCTATATCTCCTCCTATTACTCCATATAACCTCTCCTATATCTACTCCTATTACTCCATATAACCTCTCCTATATCTCCTCCTATTACTCCATATAACCTCCCCTATATCTCCTCCTATTACACATATAACATCTCCCTATATCTCCCCCTATTACTCCATATAACCTCTCCCTATATCTCCTCCTATTACTCCATATAACCTCTCCCTATATCTCCTATTACTCCATATAACCTCTCCCTATATCTCCTCCTATTACAACATATAACCTCTCCCTATATCTCCTCCTATTACTCTATATAACCTCTCCTATATCTCCTCCGATTACTCCATATAACATCTCCCTATATCTCCTCCTATTACTCCATATAACCTCCCCCATATCTCCTCCTATTACTCCATATAACCTCTCCTATATCTCCTCCTATTACTCCATATAACCTCTACTATATCTCCTATTACTCCATATAACCTCTCCTATATCTCCTCCTATTACTTCATATAACCTCTACCTATATCTCCTCCTATTACTTCATATAACCTCTACCTATATCTTCTCCTATTACTCCATATAACCTCCCCCATATCTCCTCCTATTACTCCATATAACCTCTCCTATATCTCCTCCTATTACTCCATATAACCTCTACTATATCTCATCCTATTACTCCATATAACATCTCCCTATATCTCCTCATATTACTCCATATAACCTCTCCCTATATTTCCTCCTATTACTCCATATAACATCTCCCTATAACTCCTCCTATTACTCCATATAACCTCCCCTATATCTCCTACTATTACTCCATATAACCTCTCCTATATCTCCACCTATTACTCCATATAACCTCCCCTATATCTCCTACTATTACTCCATATAACCTCTCCTATATCTCCTCCTATTACTCCATATAACCTCTCCCTATATCTCCTCCTATTACTCCATATAACCTCCCCCATATCTCCTCCTATTACTCCATATAACCTCTCCCTATATCTCCTCCTATTACTTCATATAATCTCTCACTATATCTCCTCATATTACTCCATATAACCTCTCCCTATATCTCCTCCTATTACTCCATATAACCTCCCCCATATCTCCTCCTATTACTCCATATAACCTCTCCTATATCTCCTCCTATTACTCCATATAACCTCTCCCTATATCTCCTATTACTCCATATAACATCTCCCTATATCTCCTCATATTACTCCATATAACCTCTCCCTATATTTCCTCCTATTACTCCATATAACATCTCCCTATAACTCCTCCTATTACTCCATATAACCTCTTCCTATATCTCCTCCTATTACTCCATATAACATCTTCCTATATCTCCTACTATTACTCCATATAACCTCTCCTATATCTCCACCTATTACTCCATATAACCTCCCCTATATCTCCTACTATTACTCCATATAACCTCTCCTATATCTCCTCCTATTACTCCATATAACCTCTCCCTATATCTCCTCCTATTACTTCATATAATCTCTCACTATATCTCCTCATATTACTCCATATAACCTCTCCCTATATCTCCTCCTATTACTCCACCTATTACTCCATATATCTCCTATTACTCCATATAACCTCTCCCTATATCTCCTCCTATTACAACATATAACCTCTCCCTATATCTCCTCCTATTACACATATAACATCTCCCTATATCTCCCCCTATTACTCCATATAACCTCTCCCTATATCTCCTCCTATTACTCCATATAACCTCTCCCTATATCTCCTATTACTCCATATAACCTCTCCCTATATCTCCTCCTATTACAACATATAACCTCTCCCTATATCTCCTCCTATTACTCTATATAACCTCTCCTATATCTCCTCCTATTACTCCATATAACATCTCCCTATATCTCCTCCTATTACTCCATATAACCTCTCCCTATATCTCCTCCTATTACTTCATATAACCTCTACCTATATCTCCTCCTATTACTCCATATAACCTCCCCCATATCTCCTCCTATTACTCCATATAACCTCTACTATATCTCCTATTACTCCATATAACCTCTCCTATATCTCCTCCTATTACTTCATATAACCTCTACCTATATCTCCTCCTATTACTTCATATAACCTCTACCTATATCTTCTCCTATTACTCCATATAACCTCCCCCATATCTCCTCTTATTACTCCATATAACCTCTCCTATATCTCCTCCTATTACTCCATATAACCTCTACTATATCTCATCCTATTACTCCATATAACATCTCCCTATATCTCCTCATATTACTCCATATAACCTCTCCCTATATTTCCTCCTATTACTCCATATAACCTCTCCCTATAACTCCTCCTATTACTCCATATAACCTCTTCCTATATCTCCTCCTATTACTCCATATAACATCTTCCTATATCTCCTCCTATTAGTCCATATAACCTCTCCCTATATCTCCTCCTATTACTCTATATAACCTCTCCTATATCTCCTCCTATTACTCCATATAACCTCCCCTATATCTCCTACTATTACTCCATATAACCTCTCCTATATCTCCTCCTATTACTCCATATAACCTCCCCTATATCTCCTACTATTACTCCATATAACCTCTCCTATATCTCCTCCTATTACTCCATATAACCTCTCCCTATATCTCCTCCTATTACTCCATATAACCTCCACTGTATCTCCTCCTATTACTCCATATAACCTCTCCCTATATCTCCTCCTATTACTCCATATAATCTCTCCCTATATCTTCTCCTATTACTCCATATAACCTCTCCCTATATCTTCTCCTATTACTCCATATAACCTCTCCCTATATCTCCTACTATTACTCCATATAACCTCTCCCTATATCTCCTCCTATTACTTCATATAATCTCTCCCTATATCTCCTCCTATTACTCCATATAACCTCTCCCTATATCTCCTCCTATTACTCCATATAACCTCCCCTATATCTCCTCCTATTACTCCATATAACCTCTCCTATATCTCCTCCTATTACTCCATATAACCTCCCCTATATCTCCTCCTATTACTCCATATAACCTCTCCCTATATCTCCTCCTATTACTCCATATAACCTCTCCCTATATCTCCTCCTATTACTTCATATAATCTCTCACTATATCTCCTCATATTACTCCCTATAACCCATGGGTGGAATCCGGACGTTTCTTGGCCAGTTCTTCTTAACAGGTTCTTCTAATACAAGCCATTTTTATTTTCACAGAGCACAGTGTGTGGCAGTAATGTATACAGTGTGTGGCAGTATTATATTTAGGGGGCACAGTACGTGGCAGTATAAATTTATGAAGCACAGTGTGTGGCAGCATTATTTTTAGGGAGCACAGAGTGTAGTAGTATTTTTTCAGAGGGCACAGTGTGTAGCAGAATTATATTTAGGGAGCACAGTGTGTGACAATAATATATTCATTGGGCACAGTGTGTGGCGGTATAACATTCAGGAGGACAGTGTGTGGAAGTAATGTATTCAGGGGGTATAGTGTGTGGCAGTATTATATTCAGGTGTGTGGCAGTAATATATTTAGGGGACACACAACGTATAGCAGATATATATCCAGGGTTATAGTGTGTGGCTGTATGATATTGAGGGGTTACAGTGTGTAGCACACTATATTCAAGGAGCACAGTGCGTGGCAGTATTGTTTATTCTTTCATAAGATCTGAGTGAGATGATCAGTGGTACTACTTTTGTTTGTGAAACAACCGCTCACAGCATACCCTTTTTATTGTTGAGGTCAGAATGGGATCTGTGGTTTCCCACTTTACAAGCTTATATAGCAGATGCTATCCTGAGTTGGAAATTTGTTTCATTATTAGAGTAGGAATCATTTTTTTTGCAGTACACTGCACCAAAAGCATCCCAGACGCCAAATAGGGAGCCTATTGTAAGAATTTTAATCCCACCGCTGGACTTCCCTCTATGAGCCATAGTGAGGAGCAGCTAACCTTGAACAGCCCTTTTTTTGACGGATCTGTCCTGCCCTCTTTCCTGTGCCTCAGCGTTGTTGTGTCTACCCATGTTCGTTTAGCAAATGGTCCCTTAGTTGTATCCTGTACCCTGTGTTCCCGTATCCTGTTTCCTGTATCCCGTAACCAGTAATTGTGCTTGTTCCAGTACGAAGTATAGTGTCCGATTCAAGTTTGCCAAGTGTCATCTGTGCCAAGTGTTATCACGCCAAGTGTCTGCCTATCTTTTACCCAGGTACTCTTGTCCTAAAATACTTTCATTGACTGTTGTTTGACCAGCTGCTACTCCGCTCTGGTGGAGTGACCTAGTGGGTCCACATACCCCATAGTCGTGATACCCAGTGCTTATTAAGATAACCAGACACAACCACATTTTTTATCCAAGGCTTAGGTTAAAAACTAATCATCGTAAAAAAAGAGGGATCTATATGAAGCTATAGTAGGCACATAAGTAAGTGGGGTACTTTTCCATATTTTCCCAATAGGGCCGCTTAAGGGATGATGCTGCGCCCACTTGAACAACTGTGATAAGCACATTCTTCAAGGAGTTGTTCTGTTTAGACATTCCCTTTTTGTTTAAAATAAGCTAATCATAGGGTGTCCTGCTGCTGGGAATCTCAGCGATCAGATGTAATCTGGCAGAAAGTGTTCGATTCTTCTGCAGCGCCACTTCAGAGAAAAAAGAAGCATTACATGCTACCCGTTGAAATCAGTGGACTGTACGTGTAATACTGAAGTGCTGGGTACACAGAGAAAAAGTGATGCTATTTTTATAGTCAATCTTCACTCTTGATGGAGGTCCAGAATGAGATACCCTTTCTATTAATTCAAGATGCACTACTCTTTTTGTATATGAGTTTTCTAAATCAGACAATCAAAATTTATCAGAGAGCAGGTGCAGCAAACAGAAATGGCCACCACTTAACATGCAACCTCCAAAAGGAGCTTCGTCTAAAGCTTAAATTGAAGGACATCTAACCCAGAAAACTTCTTTCTACCATCTCCATCTGCCGACCCATAGAACAATGATTTATAAATCTTCTGATAATAGATACAATAATCGTTTTTCAATTAACTCCTGATTTCCTATAATATATGACTTGCTGCATGATATATGGGACTTAGTTCTTCATCCAGATGCCACAAATTATGAGTTTCTCTCTCTCTTGGAATATCTTGGCAAGTGGTTTGTATGAATCCCTTAGTATGTGGGGATCACACACAGTCATGCCGTCAGTAAATGTCTCTCAGTCTTTTGAGTATTTCACTGGATGGTTGTATTACACATATCTGGGGAATGCAGTTGGGCCACGTTTGTTTTTGTAATAAGAGAAGTAGGACCTCCGTCCACTTGCAGAAAACATGCACCATTTACACCTGGAGCAAAAAAGCAAATACAAGACAGACGAAAGCTGAGATAATACACAGCTGCTTTAGCAAGGCATATATGTATATATGTCTATATTGCCTATATGTATTATAATTGTATAGAGACATTTTTGGAGTGCAAGTAGAGGATATTCTGTTGCAGGAACTTCATGTAGCAACTTGTATTATCCAATGTATTATTATTGTCACACTATGATATCAGATCTGCAAGATATCAAAATGTCTGCAGTCTAGAGCATGTTCACTCCAGTCACTGACCTATTTAAAGGGTTTTACCCATGAGACATTTATGGCATATCGACAGTGGTATACATGGGGTCCCCATAATAAAGCTTTAAATGGGCTCAAAATTACGGTGCCGTGTTTTGCCACCCAGGATAGTAGGATCTAGTGTTTGTTCCACTTCCATGTCCTTTCCCTGATCCTTGGGCCAATTTCTCATCCCCATGGAGAATCTGTCATCTCTCCTGTGTGGTGTAGTATAGAGGAGCTGTAATCTCTCCTGTGTGGTGTAGTATAGAGGACCTGTGAGCTCGCCTGTGTGGTGTAGTATAGAGGATCTGTGAGCTCTCCTGTGTGGTGTAGTATAGAGGAGCTGTCAGTTCTCCTGTGTGGTGTAGTATAGAGGATTTGTCAGTTCTCCTGTGTGGTGTAGCATAGAGGATCTGTCAGCTCTCCTGTGTGGTGTAGTATGTAGGAGCTGTCATCTCTCCTGTGTGGTGTAGTATAGAGGATCCGTCAGGTCTCTTGTGTGATGTAGAATAGAGAATCTGTCAGCTTCCCTGTGTGGTGTAGTATAGAGGATCTGTCAGCTCTCCTGTGTGGTGTAGTATAGAGGATCTGTCAGCTCTCCTGTGTGGTGTAGTATAGAGGAGCTGTCAGTTCTCCTGTGTGGTGTAGTATAGAGGAGCGGTCAGCTCTCCTGTGTGGGGTAGTATAGAGGAGCTGTCAGCTCTCCTGTGTGGTGTAGTATAGAGGATCTGTCAGCTCTCCTGTGTGGTGTAGTATAGAGGAGCTGTCAGTTCTCCTGTGTGGTGTAGTATAGAGGAGCTGTCAGTTCTCCTGTGTGGTGTAGTATAGAGGAGCTGTCTGCTCTCCTGTGTGGTGTAGTATAGAGGATCTGTCTGCTCTCCTGTGTGGTGTAGTATAGAGGATCTGTCAGCTCTCCTGTGTGGTGTAGCATAGAGGATCTGTGAGCTCGCCTGTGTGGTGTAGTATAGAGAATCTGTCAGCTTTCCTGTGTGGTGTAGTATAGAGGATCTGTCAGCACTCCTGTGTGGTGTAGTGTGGTGTAGTATAGAGGATCGGTGAGCTCTCCTGTGTGGTGTAGTATAGAGGATCTGTCAGTTCTCCTGTGTGGTGTAGTATAGAGGATCTGTCAGCTCTCCTGTGTGGTGCAGTATAGAGGAGCACTCCGCTCTCCTGAGTGGTGTAGTATAGAGGATCTGTCAGCTCTCCTATGTGGTGTAGTATAGAGGATATGTCAGCTCTCCTGTGTGGTGTTGTATAGAGGATCTGTCAGCTCTCCTGTGTAGTGTAGTATAGAGGAGCTGTCAGCTCTCCTGTGTGATGTAGTATAGAGGAGTTGTCAGCTCTTCTGTGTGGTGTAGTATAGAGGATCTGTCAGCACTCCTGTGTGATGTACTATAGAGGAGCTGTCAGCTCTCATGTGTGGTGTAGTATTGATGGTCTGTCAGTTCTCCTGTGTGGTGTAGTATAGAGGATCTGTCAACTCTCCTGTGTGGTGTAGTATAGAGGATTTGTCAGTTCTCCTGTGGGGTGTAGTATGGAGGATCTGTCAGCACTCCTGTGTGGTGTAGTATAGAGGAGCACTCCGCTCTCCTGAGTGGTGTAGTATAGAGGATCTGTCAGCTCTCCTATGTGGTGTAGTATAGAGGATCTGTCAGCTCTCCTGTGTGGTGCAGTATAGAGGAGCACTCCGCTCTCCTGAGTGGTGTAGTATAGAGGATCTGTCAGCTCTCCTATGTGGTGTAGTATAGAGGATCTGTCAGTTCTCATGTGTGGTGTAGTATGGAGGATTTGTCAGTTCTCCTGTGTGGTGTAGTATAGAGGATCTTTCAGGTCTCCTGTGTGGTGTAGTATAGAGGATCTTTCAGCTCTCCTGTGTGGTGTAGTATAGAGGATCTGTCAGTTCTCATGTGTGGTGTAGTATTGATGGTCTGTCAGTTCTGCTGTGTGGTGTAGTATAGAGGATCTGTCAACTCTCCTGTGTGGTGTAGTATAGAGGATTTGTCAGTTCTCCTGTGGGGTGTAGTATGGAGGATCTGTCAGCTCTCCTGTGTGGTGTAGTATAGAGGATCTGTCCGTTCTCCTGTGGGGTGTAGTATAGAGGATCTGTCCGTTCTCCTGTGTGGTGTAGTATAGATGATCTGTCCGTTCTCCTGTGTGGTGTAGTATAGAGGATTTGTCAGTTCTCCTGTGTGGTGTAGTATAGAGGATCTGTCAGTTCTCGTGTGTGGTGTAGTATAGAGGATCTGTCAGCTCTCCTGTGTGGTGTAGTATAGAGGATCTGTCAGCTCTCCTGCGTGGTGTAGTATAGAGGAGCTGTCAGCTCTCCTGTGTGGTGTAGTATAGAGGAGCTGTCCGTTCTCCTGTGTGGTGTATTATAGAGGATTTGTCAGTTCTCCTGTGTGGTGTAGTATGGAGGATCTGTCAGCACTCCTGTGTGGTGTAGTATAGAGGATCTGTCCGTTCTCCTGTGGGGTGTAGTATAGAGGATCTGTCGGCTCTCCTGTGTGGTGTAGTATAGAGGATCTGTTAGCTCTCCTGTGTGGTGTAGTATAGAGGATCTGTCAGTTCTCCTGTGTGTTGTAGTATAGAGGATCTGTCAGCTCTCCTGTGTGGTGTAGTATAGAGGATCTGTCAGCTCTCCAGACAGTTCTGGAGTATTGTTTCTTAGATCTCTGTTCTGCTGTTTGGATCCCCCATTGACAAGGAAAATGGTAACACTCAGTTGTCAATTTATTCATTCACTTCATGTTCATACATAAATTCTATAAATGGAAATAGAAAATTTGTAAAACATGTATATTATAGTATCAGATAAAAAAGTTAGTATACAGTTTTCACATGTGCAGATCTATGAAATCGGGGTTCAGGGGTCAGCAGAGGTTTTAATCTCCATATCCATATTTGGGGTTCTGAGGGAAGACGTGCTGTGCTTGACATGTGGATTATTATTTCATTGCTAACAGGATCCCTGGGTAGATGGAGACAGTCGAGAGGCATACATAGCACGGTGTACATTTAGACCCATCCGGAGGGAAGAAGAAAAAGATTATCCGTGAACCGCATGACCCAAATGTGATGGGGACACAGCCCAAGTATGAAGACAATATTGCTACATTTTTAAGAAAATATGGTATTTGTATACAATCTAAAAAACATTATAGTTTATAAACATCCGGAGTCGTGTCTGATTCTCAAGCAGGTATTTGTGTTTTTTTATTACCACAGTGGCATAATGTGCAAGGTTAGTCCGTGATGTCGGGCACGGCGGGCCGCGGACAGCCACCCACATTTTCGGCCCGTGCTCCCATATAAAGATGTGCCCTATCTTTTTGCAGAGGATTTCAACGGCCCGGACACCTTTCCCCAAATATACGGGAAAGTGTCCGTGGTCAATAGAAATGAATGGAACCGTAATTACGTTCCGCAATACCGGATGAAATCTACGGTCGTGTGCATGGGGCTTTAATGAACGTGAACTGCCATATTTGCTTTTTTTATTTGCTTTGTGGGTTGTTGTATTTTCCCTATTGTCTTCAATGGTTAAGCCACATGTCACGTTCCCGCTGCTTCCGAAGTACCTCTGAGGATATGGCGCTGCTGGCTGGAGATGGGCGGTCTTGTATCTACAAATCCTCCGTCCTTTTTCTTTTTCTGTCGTTGAGTTTCATTGTCAGCAACTCTTACATGGGCTTTTTACAACGGCCCTGTCGTCCCTCACGTAAAGGGGGTTATCCGGGATGTGACTTTTTTTTTAATTAGGTGTTGAAAATCAAATAAATAAACCAATACTTACCTAGCCTTGCCCCCGGTGATGCAGCGGCGGCACTACCAGTGGTTGTTTACATGCACGCAGCATGTAACCGCTGTAGCCAATCAGAGTGCTCAACGGGGCCTTACTGGTGACGAATCGTATTTCTGGCATAACGCCAACACATGACCGCTGAGCCGTCTGATTGGCTGCAGCGGTCACTTGTTATGTGCATGTAAACAACCACCGGGACTGCCGTGAGAGCAACAGCGCTGCATCACCGGGGCCAAGGGGAAAAGTATTTTTTTTGGTTTATTTATTTCATATTCAGCCCTTAATAAAAAAAAAATTCACAGCCCCGATAACCGGATGGCTGGAGTCCACCAGCACGGAAGCCGCTCATTCTGGCGCAGAGTGGCGCCCCGAGCAGGGAAACCCCCTCCATCACGTCCTTATGCCCGCCAAAGTATGTGGACAGGGGTTGTTCTCCCTTAGGGTATGATATTACTAAGACCCTCACTCCTGTTGCCCCGGAAACGTAATGTTCAGTCTTTTCCTAACAAAGAACATACAAAACCACAACACATGATATGAAGCCAGGACTACAGACTACATGCCCATCTAAAGTAAAAAGGAACGCATTTATAAATAGAATATTTTTGTGGTTAAAAATCAACATGTGAACGAGCGACAGCGCCGAAAATAAAGTATATAAAGAATAATGAAACAGAGCGGAGGGAAGAGGCCACCATGATGTTCACTACTGGAAGACGAGTAGAGAAGAGGGTTGTGCTCTGTATGTGGATCTCACAATGGCTATTGGGGTAGGAAATGCTAACACTAGAGGGCAGTATAGAGGGCATAAGTTTTACCCCCAGAAGGGGAACCTCTGCATGGCCTCGCATTCTCACACCCGACCACCCCTTTTTTTTTTTTACTAAAAGCCGGTTTAGAGATTAGATGATCGCCGCATGCCCAGCTTCATGAACCAACCCCCCCCCCGGTGATAGCAGCCGATCACTAGGTGTACCCTCCTCTATGACATCGACATGCCCTAAAGCCATGTTCAGATGTGGCAGATTTGTCTGGGAATTATCAAATCCCATTTACATGTGCCGAGAAAAATCGACTCAGGGCATGGTGCAAGTTTTCAATCCCACGTTCCTCTGTTATTCCTCCTAGAACTGTATGAATAAATTGACATTTGGGTTTTATCATTCTCCTTGGCAAAGGGGCGTGTCCCCACACAGTCTCACTCTGTCAGCACTGATTGGACAGCGTCAGTCTATGTACGGACACACACCCAACTGGTAACACCTAGTTGTCAATCTATATAAACATTTCTAGGAGGAATAACAGAGGAATGGAGAAACACAGAGTTCTAAGAAAAGATGTTCCAGAATTGTTATTTCATGGGGAATACAAGTATTTTTTAAAACCGACATGTCAGGAGAGTTGACAGATCATCTTTAAAGGCGTAATCCCAACCCAGACATGTATGTATATCCACAGGATATGCTATAAATGTCTCATAGATGCCGGTCCTAGCTCTGTTCTGGATATGCCATAAATATATTATTTTTTTTAGCAGAATCAATAGCGGAGTCGACTGCGTTATTGATTCCGTCGGAAAAACGGAAACCTGCCGGAATGGTGACGAACGGAAACCATTAGCAATGTTTCTCAATGGTGACTGAAACGGAAGCTGTGGTTTCAGTTTGACTTTCCGTTGCGGGGTTCACCCGACGGAAACCTCAGACGGAACCCCGGAACGGAAAGCCAACGCTGATATGAACCGGCCCTTAGGGTAAATTCACACGTAGCGTAATCACTGCAGATTTTCCGCAACGGATTTAGTTGTGAAAAATTCGCAGAATAATACAGTAGCAGAGGAGGGGATGAGATTTGAACAAATGTCATCCACACGGTGTGTAAGTGATATGCGGAAAAAACGCTCAGAAATTGACCTGCGGTGCGTTTTTTTTTTTTTTTTTAATCCACGGAATGTCAATTGTATTTGCGTAATCGCAACTTTTTTGCTGCAGGTTTTCCCCATTGAAGTCAATGGGGAGGGTAAAACCCATGACAAATAGCAGATGTTGCGATTTTTGAGGCAAAAAAGCTGTGATTCCCCCCCAAAAAAAATCGCAACTCAAAAAATCTTATACTCACCCAGAATTCTGTGTTTCTTCATCCAGCCCAGCCTCCTGGGATGACGTTTCATGCCATGTGACTGCCTGCAGCCAATCACAGGCTGCAGCGGTCACATGGGATGAAACGTCATCCCAGGAGGCTGGGCTGCAGGATAGAAGAGGGATGCGTCGCCATGGCTACGTAAAGATGAAACATTTTTTTTTATTTTAAGTGCAGTTTTCCACAGCGGACATTGCGGCCGAAAAACTGCACCACAATTTGGAGCATTTTTTCATCCGGATCTCCCTGCGGTGACCAGGGCAGATACGCTGTGTGCTTTTACCCAGTGTATCCGCCCTGTGTGAACATAGCCTTAACCTTTGAAGATCGCTCTCTATCATCACAATTGGATGAAAAATTACTCTGTGTAAATAGACCTGTATTTTAGAGGGCTTTTACTGAAATAGCAGTAATGAAGGGGAGTTTTATGTGAGGCTGGGTTCACACTGCGTTTTAGTGGCGTTTTTAACATGCGTTTTATTTAATGAATGAGTTTATTTACAAAAAAAAAAATGCACAGTGTGAACCCAGCCTTATTACATGTCTGACTGTCTGGGTACATAATGATTAATCCTTGACTCACCACCAGCTAATTACGCCTTACCTGCCCAGGTGAAACCATAACGTCATTCTAGGGCGGGGCTCACATAAAATGCATCTAGGCGGCCGTCTGCCTCCTATAGGCTTAACTTCATTTGAATGACATGAGTCAAATCCAATCGTATTTCAACCTGTGAACTTGTAACCAATGATATGTCCGTTAAGAAGAAGAGCGTACGCCTTAACCAATTAAATCTAGAATGGGCGGGAATTGTATGGAATTCAGAGAAATGATGGATGGATGTGTCGTCCAATAAGATTGAAAGAAGTTGCGGTAGGTGGGTGGGAACAAGATAGAGGCGGCTCCTCATTGGCTGGGAGGGGGGTGTCGCTGTCAGCTAGCGCTGTTCTCGGGTAGTTGTTGGTGCGCTGACGTCTGGGTGAGTCCGGAGTAGTGTGTGGATAGAGGCGCTTCTTCCAGCGACTTTCACCGCAGGGTAATAACCAGACCCGGCTTCCTTTATATACGCGGTGGCTTATTTCTTTGTGTGTCGGGTGCGGGGAGGGAGGTGACTCCGCTGTGTGCATTACCTGTGTGGGCGAGTTAAGGGGGGAGCGCGGGGCATTACAGCTTTTACTTTCTTCCTGTGTGTGGCCACTATATGGTTAATATACCAGTTGTCTGTAACCTGAGGGGCCTCACGCTTTTGTGGAACTACGACTCCCAGCATTCCCTGAAAGCGTGTCGTAGCCAGGGCATGCTGGGATTTGTAGTTCTCCTTTACCTGCAGCGCCACAAGTTGCTCTGATCACTGGCGTGCTGGGTTATATATATTAGTTGTAAACCATGCTCCCTTATAATGCATGGCCTCCACTTCTGCATATTCTTTATGGTAGATGTAGCAGAGCAAATTTGTCATTGAACTATTTGAAGCTGAATGGTTAATGGGTTGCCTGCAGTCCTGTGGTTCCTCAAGGACCCCCTGCCTCTGCTACATCTGTGTATGCTTTTTATAAATGCACTATGCCCTTTGCACACCCTTTGAATGTATGACCTTGAATATAAGCAGCAGAGCTGAGTTAGTCCTGTGCTGTGCTCTGAGAGTCCTTGGAGTTGGGATCAGGCAGTAGGTTAACCTGCAGTCCTATGTAAAACCATCAATGCAGTGTCTGACAAACTTGGCTCTGCTACCTCTGTAGTCTTCTTGCCTTGCTTTCTTTGTATGACCTCACTGTGGGCTGGGATTGCTCCTTACCTGTCCTCCCATTATTCCGGTATTGTTCCGCTGACATGTAGCGTGTTTTCTCTGGATACGTTGTATCTATGTGTTGTCTATAATATGACTGGCAGCAGTTTTATTATTACACTGGGCTCCTGACTGTCATAATATTGATTTTCATTCCCCATCCCGGAGGCGGTGTTGTCAATATTGGGTGTACGCTGCACCCCCCTCCGCTGTCAGCAATGCAGCGCATCCGCTTCTAGTGCTCTGAACTTTGTACATTGTGTTTGGGCAGGGCCTCCGCCCACGTACCCGCTGCCACCGAAGGGGAATATTCTGTAAAGTAACCAGCTTTTATTTGCTGATGGAGCAGGACAATGGCTGCCTGTGTGGGGGGAAATTCAGCCTTTGTCATCAGTCAGAGCAAGATTTAGGTTGCTGGAAGCCTCCGAGCAGTGTTTTGTGTGTGTGATGGATATATGTGTGTAAGCAAACCGGGGTGGGCATCCGACAAGGGGCAGAGGCAGGGGTCGAAGTGTGAAGATTGGGTTCTGGAATTGGTTAGCGAGATCCGGGTTGTTTAAAGTGGAAGACCCCCTATTCAGAATGCAGCCGATCCGGTGATCATCCAAATCCTGAGACCTGCCACACATAGCGCCCAATGAATGGGTGACCCATGTAATATATGGCTGCGTCAAGCCTTTCAGAGGCTCTTACTACCTGCTCTGACTAATAGGAGGTGGGATCCCAAGCTGAGGAAAACCCCCACAATCTGACCTCCATAGTGGGGCGCAACGTTTTGCCATGTACAGATGGTCCTCTGATGTTATCGAGTGTTTTAGAAACTTTTTGCAGAACAGAAAACGCATATTGCTTACAAATGGGGCGGAAATGTGCAGCTCGGTTAATGAGGTCATTAGATTTGCATTTTTATTTTCCTCCCCTCAAATGTGGAACTAATTGTCACCGTTGTGATGAGAATCTAGAAACTAGTTTGGCCGTCCTGTGGCGGTTTATGGCTTGCCGGTGGTGCGGGGGTTAACACCGCTGGGCTTTCCATATCTCATCCATGTGAGAAATTTCAGGGTTACTCCCCTGGTTTAGTCATGGGAAGGTTTTCTCACTACAAAGAGTTATCAGACAAGGGCTGGGCACCGGGGCGAGGCCGAGACGCTACCAGGTTATAGGAGGCTGAAGGCAGCTGGGCGTTGCTGGCGTGAGGAGGGTTTGTCCTGGGTGACTGGCCCGGAGTCTCACACACACTGCGTTACCTGGAAGGCGAAGGCGAGTAAACACTTTGACAAGAGTTTCTGTTGACACGTTGGAGGCGTCCGCCATGTTTTTCCATGGGGGGAGCCAAATGTTTCCTTCTCCTGCACAAGGACCAAACGCATCCTACGTAGTGAACCCTAAATACTGGCCTATATACAGGGCTCAAAGGGATTGTCCACTTTGTCATCGCTCAGCTTGTTTCCAATCTGACCAAAAGAAGGGTGTCCCAAGCATGGGGGTCCCCTTTATTAAAGTTCATATGTTCCAATAGTTTACATGGAATGGGCCTGTCCAAAGTGAACAATGCCTTAAACAGGGCAGATGACGTGATTCACTTCTATACCTGCTGTTAAATTATCGGTGGTCGTGTTGACTATGGGGAGGGGGGGGACAATGGGCCTTATTAAACATTTCTAATACTACAACTGTCCTTGTTGCCCATAGCAACCTGTCACCGCTCAGCTTACATTTCTTAAACTGCTCTGGAAAAATGAAAGCTGAGCTCTGATTGGTTGTTATGGGCAACACACCAGTTTTGATATGAGGCCCTATATAGTTTGTTTACATAAATATATAAACTGCCCCTAGCTCTAGGCGCGTCTCTACAGCTCCCCTTTAAGGCTAGCGGTCCATGGTGGCATTCGGTCATCCTCGAGCCGTTGCAGTACCGTGAATCACTTTTGATCTCCAGGTTTCCCTATGGGCGAAAAAGTTGCGCAACAATCGCAAAACTGAATTTTGTTGGAAAATTTAAGTTGTGCTGTACTTTACCGTGACCCG
Organism: Rhinoderma darwinii; assembly: GCF_050947455.1. Taxonomy (NCBI): domain Eukaryota; kingdom Metazoa; phylum Chordata; class Amphibia; order Anura; family Rhinodermatidae; genus Rhinoderma; species Rhinoderma darwinii. The sequence goes on from NC_134699.1 coordinate 20,000,901, forward strand.
TGGGCAACCACATGTTTAGTACTAGACTTTTCCCCACCGGGCAATCTATTCCTCAGGGGGTGCATCATCCGTGCCATGACCCAGGTCAAAGTTTAGTTAGTTTTATACCGGTCATGTTGAAAATGTATCAACTGAGAATAGCAGCATGAATTGAAAAAACATGGCTAATCCTTCCAGTAACAGCGCCACTCTTGTCCATTGGCTGTGCCTGGTATTGCAGCTTGGCTTCAATACCAGATACACCCTATGGTCGAGGGGGACTTTTTTGCGCACTTTTCACACTTTTATATATACATAATGAAGCAAAAACAAGAACTGTAGGAAATGTGGGTGACGCGCTGTATTTAATGGCGGCCGTATTGGTTGCCACATGGCTTTCTCATTTCAGTACAACTGATCTTTCCCACCCCTAGTTTACGTGAGCGGCTACTGTAGCAGCAATGTTGGCGACCCGCGTGCTGTAAACCATATTGCTTCCTTATAGTTTTGCTGTTATTAGCCGGCAGTCCGTATACTCGCAACCTCCAGTTTTGGCGGCCGCGGCCTCCCCAGGCGGTTGCGGTTACATTTGCGCTGGCTATTTTTGGCGCGACCCTCCTGCCAGTTGGAATCTTTCTGTTTTGCTTTTCAAGCAAATGGAAATTCTTTTCCTGGCAGCTTCTGCTGCGTCTGAAATCTGATTTCATTGTGTTCGGCGGGATGCACTTCCTCGTTTTTTAACCCTTACCGTGCCCCAGCTCTGATATACCCTGTTCACATGCAAGGTACCTGGGCAAAGTGATCACATTGGCATCCAACCTATATTTTAGGGCACCAGTGAACCTTATCCTGGCTTTTATGGTGTTTTCTTTGGAAACTAGATGGGCATAAGATAAGTTTGCCCTCCTCCCCCCACCCCCTATTTATCTTGAGATTTATGGTACCAGGGTTAAAAGGCTAGAATGCTTTTGCTCGGCTTCTGTCAGCAGACGGACACAATGGCCGCGGCGTCCGCAAGAAGTTGCCACCGGATATTTTGGCCATAACCCTGTGTAAGAATTTCCTTTCTTCGTAGTCATTGTTGTGCAGATCCTAAAATACTTTACTGTATGAAGGTCCCAATAATGTCCGTCCAGAGAGACCATGTTGCTGTGGAGTCAGTGCCATTTAATGGGGTAGGGCAACTTGGGGGTTTTTTTATTTATTTATTTTTCCCCCAAATTGAAGTATATAAGCACCCCCCAACATTCACACCCGTATAGGTGACAAGCAACGCTAGGTGATGTACCTGTATAGGACAAATTCTAGAATAACCATGTGATACACCTTCAACAAGGCTGCACAAATCCCCCAAAAATCAGGTGGACTGTGCTGCTAGTCATGTCTATGGAAGTTCTGCCTGGCCCATGACGGGCGGTCATGTGGCGGGCCGGTCTTGGAGAAGGGGCCATCTTTGTTTAAACCGACCTACTGAAATATTCTATAGTAAGTGGGAGCCCCCAGGTGCGTATAGGACAACAATTAGTCGGAATAGATCAGGGGGGCATTAAAGGGGTTCTCCGCTTTTATACCATGATGTATCCAATTCAAGATCTTTGCGTTTTAATCGACATAACATGTGATGACTTGATTTTGTGTTGTCATTTTCTGCTCCAGTCACGTCCAAGTTTCCCTAGAACCACCAAATGTTTGTCGTGATCTGAAGTCATTGAGCGGCTGTGGAGTCACCGCAGGCCCAGGGCCGCCATTACCTGTATTTGCGCTTTAGAGGTCTTTTGGATGTTTTTGTTGCTCGTGGCCCCTGCGGCTGTATAAAGACTGCACCCATTGCTCACATTGTTTTGGTTTCTTGTAATCTGCAGGGGGAGGCAGGCGGCCCCCACATCAACCTGTTTTCAGTCTACAGTCACATTCCTCACATTCTGACAGCAGGGGCCCGGCCTCCCTTTACCCTCCAGTGTCAACAAGCAAAACTGCCCGGCCCGTCGTGGAGCTGGCGTCTCACCACTGATCTGGGTATAGGGTGATAGTATTATGCCGGAAGCTATCAGCTGATGATCCTGATCCGGCTAGAGATTCCAAAAATGTGCCCCCAATCAGTCTCTCTTGATTTTTTTGGGGGAATGATAGGGGGTACGCAGTAAGGGCTCATTCAGACTACCTTGACTCTCGTCTGTGTACGGTGCGTTAAAATCACTCACCGCACACGGACCTATGCAATTCAATGGGGCCATTCACGTGTTTTTTTTTTTTTGTTTTTTTTGTTTTTTTTTTCTTACCTGTCTGTGTTTCACGCAACAAATAAATTAAAAAGCAGAGAAATAATTTAAAAATAAATGAAGTGCTTGCACGGACGTAAAAAACACATGCCGCACACTGATGCCAATACGTTACGCACGAGAATAAGAAATGGAGGAAAAGCGGCGCATTTTTTACGCGTGCATATCTGACACGCTCGTCTGAATGTAGCCTAAGATGTCTGTATTGATAGGAATCTGATCGTTCCTGTGTGTTTCACTGTTCGTATATTTTCTCGTCCGCCACCTGATTAGAAGCGTTCTCTACAACGGCGGAGAGTTAGAAACTTACGTTATTCTGAACCAATCACTTTAAAGATAATCGTTCAGTCTATGGTATTAAAGGGGACATTCAGAGTTTTTCAACTCTCTAATGTATCCGTTCTTCGCTTGCTGTCAGTGAATGGTAATTTCTGTTTAGAGGCGGAAACCATGTCGAAGGGACACCCACGCATCGGCTCATTACAAAAAGAGCTCTAGGGCTGTGTTCACACGCCACAATATCGTGTTTTCGATGTGATCTTGCAGAAGCAAAACACAAATTGACTCCGCCTGATCCATTAGAACGAGTCCTACACCGGTCAGTTGGGTATTATCATTCAGCCTTATTCACTGATGGCGAGCGGAGATCTTTAAAATGGTGGTTGAAAAGAACACAAACCTGAACTCCTCATTTATACTAGGATTAAAGGTGGCTTTTGGGCGATCACTGGCCATCGCAGTTACCGGTCAACTACGGCATCACTGCTCTGGCCATGGTAGGATTGGCACCAGTGGCATTGGAATTTAAGAGAAATCAGAAACCCCCTTTTAATTAGAGGGGTTGTAGGATAAGATTTGTTTGACTAGCTTTATTGTTCCTGTATTTTGTGCAGCATTGGTTGTGACTAGTGGCGAGGAAGCAATGGTGCTGCTTTCTAGTGCCTGACAAATTGTCTTTGAAATTGCTCTTATTGACCGCTGGTCGTAACTGGCGTCCGTACATGGCACGCGGGCTGATGTTTATGGATTTTTTTATTTTTTTTATTCCGCTGTCTTCTCCTACTTGTATTTTTAAGCTTCTCTAGCTACAATTAATAGATTTTGGGAGGTGGCTGGTTCTCCGCGTAAATGATGGGAAAACTGCACATCCATCAGAATCCTGTAAACGCGTCTAACCAGAGCGACCACATTTTCAAGCTTGTTTCGAGTGAGTAAAGCCGACGGCAAGTCTGTATGTAACATGTATAATATGCTACAGCTGTGTCAGTGTACTAAAATATGGCGCAAAACGATGGAAAAACTAAGGCCAATTGTGTTTTTACATAAACTCCATTTAGGAATGAAAAGTTACAAAACTTTCCTGGGACGTTGGGTGATATGTCCGCCATTAAAGGGGAGTATTCTCTTTATTAGGGCATATGGACATCATAGAGGGAGGGGTGCACTGCTCTTAACCCCCCTCTATGACCCGGCCTGTAAACTCTTTTCATGGTCAGTTATTTGATCGGCCGGCACGTAATGCTTTATTTCCCCTGCAGCGGTCAGACACTGCTTCCCCTAACGAGAACAGCTGATCTGCGGCGATCAAATGATCGGTAGGCCAGCTTCTACTTAAATAGGGGTTGTCGCCGTAAGAAAACCCCTTTAACTTAAAGACCTACTTTTCAAGACTCCCGAATAACAAACCTGCCTAGTTAGTATGTTTTGCCTTTTGACTCCTATTTACTGGGGATTTGAGTTTGGGGGGGGGGGGGGGCAGTGCTATATAATGAAGTATTTTGGGTGTTACCGATGACCACAAAATGACTTTGACATAGTAAAGTTTCTGACAGCCTCGGTCATGTCTCTCCCCCCTCGCACATATATTAGTGAATAATGTATAATTCGCTCAGTACAAGTGACCTGTACAATAAGGCGCGATCATTGCTGCTGCCCTCTGTGTACCGCCGGCCTGTTCAGGATTACATAATGCGCTTACTAGCTGTGTATAAGAAGTTGTTGTCAGATGTATTGTGTGCTAATGGTTTGGGATTGGTATAAAGGTCTAGCAGGGGCTCTCCATCTCGATGAGCGCAGAAAGCAAAACCAGCGTCCAATTAAATAGTCCTGCCATGCTGAAGTCTAGTTCTCCGGCAGATCCAAGAGGCCATTATCCAGATTTATGTGCATTTTGCTGCTGGGGGGAGTTGTTCTAGCGTGTCTGTGTTGAATACTTGCTTGATATTTTAGTGCTGAGCTAGTGCTTGTTTGCAGGGTCTACATTTCTCTTCCTGGCATAGTCCAGACTAACACAGTGAGTGCCACCTTGAATAAAAATCTGCTCTGTGTGGTACCCTGTGTACTGTGGCTTTAACGGGGTCCCAGCTCATTTTGGCTCAACCTCACTTTTTTCAATTGACTGTACTGGCCACAGCAAATATTAGCATTGTTGTGGAGAAGCCCAAGGTCCTTTAGAGCTTGGTTGGCTGTTGTGGTGGCCCATTTTGCTTTTTTGCTATGCACACCCCTTAGAGTGAGTGCGTCTGTTTTTACCAGTCTGAACATGACCATCTTAGGAATTATTAGGCCTTGCATGAGAATGTTTGTAGCTTTTGGAAGGTACTGGTACTCCTTGTGGAGATCCAGCTGGTGTAGGTCGTCTTACAAACAATGCTTCCTGGGAGAACTATGCAAATTAGCTCTCCTCCAGAAGGCGGAAAGCTGTCTCTAGCACCACCTATAGGTAGCTGCACTGTAAGTCCGTCTGACCCATTAGAGAGCCTTGAAACACTGCTAGGGATATCAGCCATCAATGTTTTTGGTTTGATGGATATTTCCTAATTGTGTTTAAAGACACTTTAAAGGGTCAGACAGGGTAGCGTTCTCATATAGGTGGAACTAGAGACGATTTTCTTGGCTTGTAGGGGTCTGTTTTGACATTTTTCCTCCAGCTGCCAAAATGGAAGGGCTCAGTTGGGAACCCTAAAATGCTAATCTACCATTTTGTTCAGTTTGTGAACTGAAGCTCCAGAATGTTGTGGGACGATGGGGACCCTTGGGCATCAGGTCTAGGTCAGTAGGCAAGGAATGCTGCTCCTCCTAGTCAGGACACTGGTATGTTTTTTCTTTTGGTCAAGGGGCTTGTATTTAGAATTGGGAATGCCCCGAGCCACTCGTCAGTTTAATGATTTATGATTCAAGGATGAAGTGGACACCTGAAGAACCAAACCCTTAGGCCCCATGCACATGACCGTAAATCTCCGCAATTAAGGACCCGCCCAGTTCTATTGGCTGCGTACACCTTTCCGTATCACTACGGATAGGTGTCCGTGCCGTAGAACTGTGCTTGGGATCATGGAGCATGTCCTACTTTTCGTTTTTTATGGGCAGTGCGCCCATACTTTGTATGGGAGAACGGCCCGAATATGTGGGCTTGACAACAGCTTTGTGTAGACGTAGCCAATAGTAATGGTGCTGAATGATTCCGATACAGAGGTTAGAAGATGCCTGGGCACCTGTAAAATAAAAGGGGGTTTTTTTTCTGGTAGAGAAGGGCTAGCCTTGTAAATCTGGCCATACATATAAGATGGCGGTTAGCTGAACACTCGTTTGCTAGATTCCCGTTTTCCCTTAAAGAGGCTCTGTCACCAGATTTTGCAACCCCTATCTGCTATTGCAGCAGATAGGCGCTGCAATGTAGATTACAGTAACGTTTTTATTTTTAAAAAACGAGCATTTTTGGCCAAGTTATGACCATTTTTGTATTTATGCAAATGAGGCTTGCAAAAGTCCAAGTGGGTGTTTAAAAGTCCAAGTCCTACAGATGATTCTGCAGCAGCATCGGCGTTTGCAGGTAAGTCGATGTAGCTACTTACCTACAAATGCTGATGCTGCTGCAGAATCAACTGAAGCCTCTGGTGCCGGTGTCCTCGCTCGTCTGACACGATGCAGGACCTGTGAGTGACGTCACAGCGTGATCTCTCGAACACGCTGTCTGCACTGCCAGAAGCTGGGCGTTCTGAAGAGAAGTGGATGATACTTCTCGTCAGAACGCCCAGCTAGTAAAAGTATTAAAAACGCCCCGATGTACGCACCTAATACACGCCCAGTTGGACTTTTACTTTTAAACACACCCACTTGGACTTTTGCAAGCCTCATTTGCATAAATACAAAAATGGTCATAACTTGGCCAAAAATGCTCGTTTTTTTTAAAATAAAAACGTTACTGTAATCTACATTGCAGCGCCGATCTGCTGCAATAGCAGATAGGGGCTGCAAAATCTGGTGACAGAGCCTCTTTAAAGCCCCTTGAAAACTAGTGCTGATGGTCTATCGGCGCTCGCTTGCTACTTTTGAGCAATGATCAGTTATGTATGGGAACGAGCAATCGTTACTACAGGGAGATGAGCTGTCGAATGGTGACCGTTTTATTGGCCAAACAAGACAATCGGCCGTCGAGTGCTAGTTCACCCGATTATTGGCCCATGTAAAAGGGCCCTTAGACAATTTTCATGACCCTAAACCCCCCCTCCCCCCCCCGTGGTTCTACTTAACCAAACTTTCTATAGAACCCTATAGTAGGAGGTCTGGGTCTTGCAGCCCTATTACGACCCAGAGGGCTCACTTGTACTTGGGAGATCCTGCGGCGTTGTGTTGACATTATATAGGGCTTCTCCGTCTATAGTTACAACAGTAGGTTCCTGGTCCTCTTTGAATTCGTAATATTTTTTTGTAAGATGCATTATTTGCTTTTATTCAGTAAACGGGTTTCTCCAGGACCAGAAAGCTCAAACACCATTTTTATTGTCCCAGGGACACAGGGCATGGAACGATTCATTAACCCCTTCTCTCCCACAGGATTCGTCAACAGATTGGACCCATCACTCTAATTAAAATATCTTGCAACCGCATGGGTACAATTTAGACTCTCTCTCTCGGTTTATACCCAAACATCTGTAGCTTGGCATCTGTTCTAGCCGCACTCCGCTGCCTTAATCTCTTGCAGCAGGGAAGGTGGTGATTGCACCGTAATTGCTGTTCAGTGGGATGGAAGAATGGCTCGTGTGACCTTATGAGACCTGAGTGTACACATGACTTTATAGGAAATTACAATAACCCCCTACAGATTGTATAGAAGAAGGTTTACTTGATAAAGCGGTATCCCTGACCAATAATACAAAGCGGAAAGATGGTGCTGCTCATAGCGGCCGGTGTAGACTTTGTCTTTTTAGCTGGATAGACTTCTCATACGTTATGGGTTTTCTCCCACTGGAGAACACGGTGCCTGGCACACTGTAAAAAAAAAAAACACCTATAAGGAATCTGTATGTCACTGTATAGGGTTCATGTGAATAGACCCTTAAAGGAGTTGTCCATGATTAGAATAATGCTTTTTATTTGGTATTGCAGATTATCCCCGTTGACTTAAATGGATAAGAGCTGCAATACCAGAAACCACCTCTGTTCAAGTGCGGCGCTGTTTCTGGGGGGGGGGGGGGGAATCAGACCTAATTCTTCTGCTGGTTGTTTTTGTCCAGAGCAGATTTTCACCACTCGTTATCATCGCTGTGCCTTTTTTCAGAGTTGTTAGACGCTGACTGAAGATGTGTATCTGAAACTCTATTTTTATTTTTCTTCCCCAGCACCAAGTTACAAAATTTACTCTCCAGAACAGGGTACCAGTGACACTTTTTACAGGGGTTTTCCCCATCAGAGACATTTATGACATATCCACAGGATATGTCAGATGCGGGTCCTTCCTCTGGGACCAGCACCTATCTCTAGAACAGGGCCCTCTAAACCCCGTTCTACCTTTTTACTGCTCACTCTACCGCCCCAGCCACTTCCTGGTTATATGGTCGTGAGTTACAGAAACGGCGTATCTCGCTGAGCTAAACTGTTTCTGTAACTACCATAGTAGTGAATGGCAGTTACGGAAGCAGAGTAGCATGCGAGCTACGTGGTTTCCGTAGCTACTATTCAGCTCTATGGGATTTAGGAAACGGCGTAGCTCAGTGAGCTACACTATTTTTTTCATGGTCTGACATAACACTATTTAGCTGCAACACAGCGCGGTAGAATGGGGTTTAGGGAGCCCCGTTCTAGAGAAAGGTGCTGGTCCTTGAGGTGGGACCCGCACCTATCTGACATTTGACATCCTGTGGCTGTCATAAATGTCTCATGGGAAAACCCATTTTAGGGCCTACTTACATCTGCGTTGGAGGGTCTGTTAGGGGTCTCCTTCACAGATCTGTTCCAAAATACCAGAAACCATAGCGCACCATGACGGAAATCCGACAGAACCCATTAAAGTCATTGTGTACTGTTGGGCGCCGATGGTGTCAGTCTTGCAACAGAGTCAGCGTTTCCGTTTTTTTTTCTTGATCTGACGTAGCACGGAAATGTGAAATGGCCCTGACTCTTCTGGCTGCTTCCATACACTCTGGGCCCCCATTGTCTGGACTAATATAGCGAGTGATCGATGTGGGTGCCATAAGGAGCATGGAAATCCAGCCAGGGCATCCTCTTTGTGGCACGTTGGTAATCCATGGTTGGAGTATATCCAGTCACATTAGGGAGTCCGTTAGTTTCCCTTTAATCTTATGAACTGTATAATATAACCAGAGCAGTAGACTAGGTCAATGGATCTGAAGTGGTCACCTTAGAGATGGTGAGTGCAACTCCACTTGGGTGGGTCATCTGCCCCCTATCAGGGAATTAAAGAGCCAGTCCCATGTGAAACCCATGGAGTGGTCAAATTTTACCTTTCAGACAGAGGAGAGATCCACCATATATATTCGAGGAACATCAACACCGGTCGTATAATTCCCATGGCGTGTCTCTTTAAGTCTGGCTAGATCTACATTTTATTCGCTGCTTTTCTGCCTTGAAATGAAACCTATCAAGAAGAATAAGTTGATTCCTAAAAGCCTGGAGGCAGCAAGCCGCCCCAATTCTGTAGGATTCACGCCGAGCAACACAATGCATTTGTAGAGTCAGTTCTCGGCTTCATACAATGCCTTATCTAAAGGATACAGGGAATTTCTCTGCGTATTCTGAGTCATCCTGTTCTTGCTTCGTTTTTCTCATTGTCTTAGGACAAAAAAGCCCCAGAGCTTGCTCAACCACATAGACAATGGTAGCCCTGCACGTTGACCCGTGCCTTCCCCGCTGCTTTTTATAGCCAAATAATTGCTATGAAATCTCAATGCCGACTTTTAACCGTAACCGGGGCTCTTGTGTGTATGATTTCATGTAAAGATAGATCCATTGGACTGTAATACATGAGTTTTATAAGCAAGTCGATGGGGTTAGAATTCCACGAACTCAGTATTTTAGTGCTCATTGACTTCTACCTTCATGTTTTGAGTTTAAAATGTTGTAATTACCTCCCAGGACTGGGTCTAGTGACATCATCTCAACTGGCACTTGACTGAATGTAAGGCTTCGTTCACATCTGCGCTAGGGTCCCGTTCCGTCGGAACGGGACCCTGACTGACACAAACGGAAACCAAAGGTTTAATTTCAATGGTGATGGATCCGGTGCCAATGGCTTCCATTTGTCTCAGTTGTGTAGGGGTTCCGTCGTTTTGACGGAATCCGTAGCGTAGTCGTCTTCGACTGCTGAGTCAGTAAAACAGAAGATAATCTTCTCCACTGGCAGACACAGATAATGGTCCACCACTGGGCCTCCATATTTGCAGGAATTAAAGGGGGTCCTATTTTCAGTCCACTCATACCAGTATTTTGTTGTGCTCTTCAATAGTTAATTATGTTGCACTTAACTAGAAATCAATTGCATTCAGGAATGGACAAAATACCATCGACTTTAGGAGCCAGGCTAGATTTAGATGTGATTTGTGACTGACCATGAGATCTTCTTTTTAGATCCCTTTGATTGTCAGCTACCTGGCTCTAAGAATTCTTAAAGGGGTAGTGCATATGCCCTATTAGTTCTCCTGTTCGGGCAGACTCAAGCCATCCGTGTATTAGATGAATGGCAATTCTTCTTAATGGCTGCCATGTAATACAAAATTTCTCCTGCAGTGGCCACTGCAGGAAAACTGCCTGGCTGGCCGCGGCTTCCAATAGAAAAATCAGCTGTCTGGTGCGGTACCAAGTTGTCTTTGTTAGTACAACCACTTTATGTTCAATGGTTCATTACGGCTCTGCTGCTATTGCCTATAGCACGGCGAGTGAACCAATGTGGCAAAAATATGCCAGCCGGGGACATGTGAGCTAGGTAAATATTTGCTTTTGTTCTATAGTCTTTGATGTTCTAAAACTATTGAGGATGGAAGTTGTAGATAATTATTTGTATATACTCACATGGTCAACATGCTCTTCCTGATGTATATGAGTTAAGGGTTTTACACAGGACAATTATCCGGCAGACGAGCATTAGGGGGTGCTGCAGTTAAACTGCTACCAGATTCCACTATACAGTATAGCTGATTTCTAAGTGTCTTCGCAGCGGGGCACCCTGTGATCACCTTCTTGTCTGGGGACCTTTCTAAGGCTCTGTTTTGTACCACCTTTTGTAGTTTTCAACAGTCCTCACTTCATGTTGCTCTCTTCTTCCCGTCAAATATGACCGAACTGCCAGCGGAGGCTCCAAGCAAAGTCTGACGAGTGTGCGCTCAGCCTAAGGCTACGTTCACACGAGCTTATCAGATTCCCGCACACACAAAAAACAAACCGTGTAACTCTGGTCTATGTGTGTTGCGGTATTCATCACTGTGCTTTGCGAGTGGCATGCGGTGTTCACACACTCGCAAAGCACATCATTTATATATTTTTCAATTGAATTGATGCACAAATCACATACCGCACACTGATCATCCGTGTGCGGTGCTTGGTTTTCGTACACCCATTGACTTCAATGGGCGCGTAGGTGCGTGAAAACGCAGCAATATAGGACATGCAGTGAGTTTCACGCAACAGACTCTCGCTGCATGAAAACTCCTGCATGTGTGAACGGACCCATTGAAATCAACGGGTCCGTGTGCTGCGCGTGATTTCCATGCCAAGCACACAGTGTTATTCACGCTCGTCTGAATGAGCTCTAACAAAGATTGTCCGAAGTGGCCAACCCCTTTATGGATACTTTATTGAATTCCGTAAATAGCATAAATTGGGGCAAATGAATGTAAATGCCCAGTCTGTCACCCCCACCGCCCCTTTCTTGCATGGACCTAAAATGACAAAATACCTTGCTCCTATGAGCTAAATGAGAATTTTCTGGCACCACACACAACGGTAGAGGTATAAAATTCCTTCGGTGTCTACTCCGCCGTCTATATGGTTCTAGGTCTGTCAGGTTTTTGTCTACACAATGGAAAGGTAACGCCGCTGTTTGTCTTCGGCTTAGCCCTTGTTGACGATGAGCGTGTGATAATTCGTAAGCGACACCTTGCTGGAGTTGACTCTCTCAGACCATACTTGTAAATGCGCTTTTTCTGCTCCTCTAGAAACTTGGAGTTCTGAAATCTCACCTTTTTAGGCTTTATTCACACGAGCGTGTGCGTTTTTTGCAAAAGTTCCGTGTGGCATGAGTATTCGGTGCGTGCCTTCGTGATTTCCGCGCATATGGCAGCGTGATGACACTCTGGTTTTATTTTTACAAACATAAAAGCAGGAGGTGCTTTTCTTTTTTTCATTCACTTATTTTACTACAGTAGCGCGCGGCTCCCGGAAGTGCTTCCGTGTGCCTAGTGTGATTTTCACGCACCCATTGTCTTCAATGGGTGAGTGATGCGCGAAAAACGGGCAAGTATAGGACATGTCATGAGTTTTACGCAGCGCACGTACGCTGCGTGAAAATTACGGACTGTCTGAACGGCCCCATTCACTAACATAGGTCCGTGCGATGCGCGTAATACACGTTCGTGTGAATAAGGCCTTAGGCCGGATTCACACGAGCGTGTTCAGTCCGTGATCTACGGTCCGCAGGTCGGCCGCATTTCCCAGACTGAGCACCCTTCAGGGAGCCGGGCTCCTAGCATCGTCGTTATCTATGGCGCTAGGAGTCCCTGCCTCACTGCGGGAAAACTGTCACGTACTGAAAACATGATTACAGTACGGGACAGTAGTTCCACACAGAGGCAGGGACTCCTAGCGCCATAGATAACGATGATGCTAGGAGTCCGGCTCCCTGCAGGGTGCTCAGTCTGGGAAATGCGGCCGACCTGCGGACTGTATATCACGACTGAACACGCTCGTGTGAATCCGGCCTTAACCTACACACCATGATGTCAGATGTTCTATGTTTATAGGACTTGGTGAATGCGATAATTTAGTGTATCGACAGTCCAACCTTTTAGCCTCCCATATACCATAGATGAATAACTGACAATTTCGCCCATTTCGGATCTCCTGACTCTCCCCTGACGGCCGTTGTCAGGGGAAAGAAGGATCGAGCACGTTTATTTCAATATGCCCGATCCGTGGGTCTGGCAGCAGGTTGTTCACCTACCCATTGAAATAAACTTGCATGTTGATGGTAGAGTTGGGAGGAATAGCTGTCCGCTATTTAAGGTATATGTCCACCTTTTTAAGTTGCGTGATCAGAACCGTTGAATGGAGGCTGGGGAGAAGAAAACCTTCAACCAAGACTGATACCCGCTCAGGACAGGTCATAGAGAAGAACAAACACCCAAACCGGACGTCCTGGAGAAACCAATCACTCTTATCATAGGGCCCCATTACGTTGTAGCTCATTGCCTAGAAAGAGAATTTATGATGTCTTATTTAGAAGCGGGGTTGACCTTGTCCAAGAGTGGGACCTCCTAAACGTCAGTATCTGAGGGTACTTAGATCTTTTAGCGAAAATCGTAGGATTTAAAGCCTCGTAGCTTTTCATTGTACCAAGTCTTTGCTGCAAAACAATGTCACTTCCTGCCCTTCTCAGGAAGGATCGTTCTCATTTCCATCTGCCTCTCCACGGGAACTTTATCCTATTTTAGTTAACTCTAAAAATCCCAAAACGTACCCTTGACCCACCAACAAAATGAAGACCAATTCTGCTAGGAATAAATCTCGTGTGATCGAGGACATGCGTATCATAGAGGCAGACCATGCGGCCCTTGGAGATAGGGTACCGGCCCTGGTTGGTTCCATGCCCTCCGCTACGAACTGGTGGGATCTTATGCAGAACTACCAAACAAGGGGATAAAAAGCGCCCTTTTGTCCTGGGTGGTAAAAATCCACACCATAATGGGGTCCCATATAGATATATTCTCTTTTACGTACACCACTTTGTGTGATCCTACAGGTCACATCTACAATGAGGCCTTCATTCAGCTGGTATCTTGGTTTCGATATGTTGTCGGGTATGATCATCAACCTTTGGACTTTAGTTTGAAATCACTGTAGATATGAACTAGAACGGCTGAAGATATGGATTACCAAACCGTACGTCCTGAAGAGCTTAGCCATCCTATGTTACGGTGCCACATGGTTATAAGCAAACTTAAAAGGGAACACCTCTCCAAAAACATATGTCTTTTATTACTTTTAGTATATCCTTGGTCTTCCCATGTGGCTATTTTACATGTTGATTAGGATTTCTTGAGAACCACCATCTTTATACATTACTTTCCTTTTATAGTAACAGCATCTTCACTGGCAGTGTGACAACCCAAAGACCGGTAGATGTTGTCACGTGACTGAACGTAATGATCTTTTATGACGCTCTGACCTGTCCGAGAAGAGGAATTACTACACACGAGTCATTAGAAAACGGACCACTGCTAGTTTTTTTTTTTGGTCCATTCTCTGGTGAATCTTGTCGGAGTGTAAAATTAAGAGATTTGTCCTTGTTTATCGTTACTTTTCTTGTTGCCCATAGCAACAGATCCCCTGTGCGCTTTTTTATTTTGCAGCAGAGCGCTTACCCCGCCCCCTTAGCATTGATTGACGGGCAGATACACAGCAGCTAGCGGTCAATCACTGTGGGGAACCGGGGGGGGGGGGCAGCGCTCTCAGGAAAACACCGAACTCATAACTATAGGTCCTGTGTATTCTCTGATCGCTATTATTAGAACGGCACGATCCTCCCTTCTAAGATTATGTTCACACTATTTTCAACCGTTTTTTATGCAAGCGTTTTTTGCGGACTTTTTTTTGAGTGTTTCTTCTTTTAACACAATGAAAAACTGCTCAAGAAGTGACATGCACTTTTTACAGGGCGTTTTTTTTACGTGCAGTTTAAAAAAAAAAAACAGCCCGTGGGAACGGAACGCCATTTTTCCCAATAAAATCAAAGGGCAGATGTTTGGAGGCATTCAGCCCCCGTATTTTTTTCAGCCGTTTTTCGGGGCGTAAACGGCTGAAAATAGGCCGTGTGAACATACCCTAATAGCTGGAAAGATTTGCCCCAGATCTCGCCACTGTTTTGACTATTCTGAAAGAAACAGTGACTTTTGACCTTTGGGGGCATCAACTGTTCCCAAAGATCCATGACATTACTAAGTGCTGACCCTTTCATAGACCTATGAGAATTGCCTTGAGGGTGGGCTTAGGAGTGCTCTATTAGGCCTTATTCAGACGGCTGCGTTCAGTCTGATATACGGACCGTGTGTCGGCTGTATTTTCTGGACCGACCACAGTTTAGGGAGTCTGGTTCTAGCATCAGTTATCTCTGTCCCGTACTGTTAACATGTTTTCAGTATGCGTTCGTTCCTGCAGAGACAGGGACTCCTAGCATCCTAGATAACTACGATGCTAGTCCGGCTCCCTGAACTGTGTTTGGTCCAGAAAATACGGCCGACAGTCTGTATATCACGGACCGAATGCAGCTGTCTGAATAAGGCCGTATCTTACCTTTTCCTTCTGTTTCTGAATGGGCAGACTCTTCCTTGAGTGATGTTTGCCCTGACTTTGTAGTTTCTTCCAGCTATGCACCCCATAGTGCCGCGTCTCCCCACTTCTGCTCCTCCTCCCCTCTCTCAGCATGCAGTTACATAACTATTTGCAGCTGCATCCCCCCTCCCTGTCTTTTGCTTATTAGACTTTTTATTTTTATTTTTTTATGGACTGAGAAAACTACAAGATGCCATGTGACAGTTGTACAGCTATCGAATGATTCCAACTGATGGAATTCTATTGAGACAATCTATAGATGCTCCAAATGGGGTCACTTGTTATCGGCCGGATTGTTGGTCTAATCGGTGTTTCTAGGCTTGTCTTTATCACTGTATAAGCTGCTGTGCTACCTTAAGAAGGCAAAGAAAGCTTGATCCAGGTCAATCACGCCCGATCCCTCCAGATCGCGGTCTATAACTGACTGATTTAACACTTCAACTTTTTCGAGCTGCAATGAATTCTGTGGGTTAAATTGCAGATTTTTTTCTTTTCTAGGACTATTGTGGAGGTTGTTAAAGAACATGTCCAGGATAATAGCGTCTCTTCTCCCACCATGCCCTGCAGAGGAGCTCATTCTGTTCCCATTAAGCAGATAATTGTAACAAGCAGCAGTGAGTAGAGGCAGTCCGGGCCTGTTAATCAGAATTAGCTTGACATCTTTGGGGTTTTCAGAATTCCAGCTCATGTCTAGGCTGTCACATATCTGCAGTTACTGGAGCTGTCAGCGGTGCTGGGGGACTTGCTTCTTTACAGAGCTGATAACTCATCAACTGCTCAAGTTGAGAAGACCAATTTGTCTTTTAGCACACTGGTGGGGGTTGGGATTGTTCGGGGAAAAAAAATGATGATGAATCCAGGACCTAGAGTCAAATCTATGAGCTTAGTGTAAAAGTGCGCGCACTGAATGGCCGCAGGATTTATGGCTCTTGAGTAGATTTTTGTTGTTCGGTTTTTTTAGACCCTTTTCAGAGCTATCGAAGGTGCAAAAATTGTGTAAAAACACATTCTCACGCCGCTTTTTTGGCTAATTTTGCTTAGGAAATCCCCCCCCCCCCCCTATGTGCCCACCTAGTGGAACTCGAGAAAAATGATGATAAAACGGTTAAAGAATTAAGGGCAGATTTACGCACAGCCTAAAAATTTCGTTGTTCATCTGGGCTAAAAATCCTTGCAGATTGTATCGGATATATCTGCAGTTTCACTTCTTAGGCCTCATGCACACGACCGTAGTGGTGTGCACGGGCCGTGACTGGTGGCTCGGATGGCCGCGGAGTCACCTGCGGCCGCATGCAAATCGCGGGCCGTGTGCATTAGTTTCAACGAGCCTGGACCGCAGGATGCGACCGTAATAAGACATGTTCGTTCTCTTTGCGGCCCAGTCTCCTAGGCTATGCATGGACCGTGGAAACCACAGTCGTGTGCATTGGCCCATTGAAATGAATGGGGTGCAATTCACCTGCAGATTTTTTGATGAATTGTGGCCGCAAAAATAAGTTTGTGTGCGTGCGGCCTTACATGGCACCGAATGAAATCCGTGTTGGCCATCCGCAGCGTTTCCGCAACAGAGTGCATCCTGTTGCTGTGGAAATGCGACAGTTTTGCATTTGTTGCATATCCCCCCCCCACCCCACTCGATGGGCAGCCGGTCCGTGGAATAAATTGACATGCTGCAGATTTAAAACTCCACACCACAGGTCATCTTCTACAGTGTGTGGAGGAAATTTGTTAACTTCATCCGCTTTGCTACTCCTATAATTTGCTGCGGTTTTTTCGCTTGGTATGAACTCCCCCTTAAGGGGGTCTTCCCAGAATCAAAAATGATCAACTGTCCACCAGAATAGTGGGGGACCCAGTGATCAGACCATGCTCACCGATCATGAGATTGAGGGTCCATTGCACCCCCGCAGTGAGGAGGGGCGGTTGAGCATGCACCTGCCGCTCCATTCAATGTCTGAGAATGAGTGAAATAGCTGGGCGCTGTATTACTCGTTCGGTCATTCCAATAGACATTGACTAGAGTGGCAGCGTGCGTGCTCACCCTCCTCCCGTTCCATTCAGTGTCCTCCTCCACTGTGGTCGAGCCATCATTCTTTGTCTTTTTAATGGCCATGCATCATCTGTGTCTCACTTAGTTTCAGCAGAGATCAATTCAGTTTAATGTCCTCTCCAGGGAGTAGCATCTCGCCTTCTATGTGGGAACTTTCACTCACCAGGCTACAGCGTCAGAATGAAGCCGTCACCAAGGAATGTTATAGGGAGACTTTGAGTCGACAAGTCCATTCATGTAGAACCAGGGACATCACTGAAGCCATATTAGTAGTTGTATTTAAAATTATTTGTAGGCCACCATATGGGACAATGTTGCACAAATTTTCTGTTCCCTTTTTCCGACATATGTGGGGTTGGAGATATGGCAAGATTTGGTCCATACCATGGTAGGATTTATTTTTTTCCATCGCTCTGGATCCATTGTAAGGTTTTTCCATTGTTAAGATGAGCAGCAGTCCTTCAACAGACCCCTCAAGTGCCTGTCCCACCAACTGACTCTACAGTTTTGTGTCCTACCTGAAGGAGTCCACCTGAACGTACACCCAGAAAGAAGACGTCTATCCTCGCCAAGTCAATCTTTCCAGAGAAACAGATTTTTTAATGTAATACAACCCGACGTCCGTCCTAGACCTAGCCGCATGTACCACGATGCCAGTCTCTGAATTGGTGTGGTTGGTGTTCTCCTTTTTTTAGATATTGGTTATGCGTCCACTATACAAAAATTGCATCTTGTGGTGTAGGAGAGCTCCTTCATGGTCCACTCAATGCCCCGCAGTAACGTCATAAGTAATTTTTTATTTTTTTTGGAGGCATTGAACAACCGGGTTAAAGAATCTAGTTGGTGTTTCTAGTATTTTCCATATTTTTTCTTTCTATTTTAGTGTCGCTTAATGTTTGAGTATTGTGAGCTATACAGTCTTTACAGTAAGGTGCGGCACGCATTTTATATCTCCTAATACATTGTGATTCTCCTTACAATTAGCGGGGACATTACTGAATTACTAATTGTTTATCTGACCTGACAGATGTCAGTGTGGTTTAAAAAATGGCTTCATAATGTCTGTCGTCCTCCGAGCACATTCTTGTCAGACCAAGGTACTTGACAGTGCGGTAACACATGTACACAACACGCGTGCCGTGTGGACGCCGGCCACTAAATAATTGATGCTGCCATTTGTTGGCTTTAATTCAGGGGGGAATAGCGATACTTTTGGACTAAGCCAGACTTCTCCCCTCTGACTGTCTTGGTCTCCCGCCTCCCGATGGGAAGCGAATGTGTCACTTGGTGCATTATTTAGCAGTGTGGCAGAGCATGCCCGGCAGTGCATTATAATGTGCTTGACAGGCAGCCCCAGTTTTAGCGTGGCGGGGGGGAGAGGCATCAGAGCCCGGCATGCTCTGTTGTGGGCTGACAGCACGGACGGGTAGTCGAATATCGCTGGGCGCACAATTTCGTACCACAATGCCAGTCTCTGAAGACCATGGTGTACAGCGCAAGTGTCGGCCAAGTGTGAATGTGCAGCTTGTGGTTTGTTTTCTAATCGCTGTTAAAGGAATTTATGATTAATGAGATCTGTAGGAACTTGTTGATGCCCCCACCAGTCCTGATAACGCAGCATTCCTGGCTTGTGTCATAGTTACAGGGTGAGGGAGGGTTGGAAAATGGCTGCATCAGTTCCCTCTGCCTTATGTCAGCCCTTCCTTTTGGAATGTTGTCTTTTAATGCTCAGTAAATAGAATGCAAGGGACACAGTGTAGACTGGCACTGGGAAATACGAGCCTCTGCGTAACCATACGGATTGATTGGCTTTGGAAAGCTGGGTGACGGTGGTGGTGGTTCTTCAGCATCTTTCCCTAGAGCACCACTCGGGCATTATATTTCCAGATCATATTTTTCCATGCATTATTAATGAACCTGGTGTGAATCCTGGAACGCGCCATCTCTTGTTCTGCCAGCTGGAATCGTCCAGGTGGCAATTATGATTGTGGTACACAGATAAGCGACCCTCAAATTCCTGGCATCAAGTGGGCACTTCTTGTTTCCCGTGTACTGGCGGCATGCCTGCTTTTCCCAGACTAACAAAAAAACCTTGCAGCGGCTCATTGAAGTAACATTGTGTTGACACACTTCACATTGTGTGACTGATCAGTGTATTGAGTGGCCCTTTGTCCGCCGGTCCCGGATCAGTGTATTGAGTGGCCCTTTGTCCGCCGGTCCCGTGGGGCATCGGAGATAAGCTGGGAAAAAGACCTGCAACTGCGCACTCCATCCCTTCCCTGCCTCTCGTTTTCTAGGTAAACCAGCTTGGCTTGTTCTCCCCCACCCTGTAACTCCAGAGGAAGCCCTGAGCAGGGACTCGGTGACAGGCTGACATTCCAGATCGGGGCGTGCCGCCCTCTGACGAGCAGCTGGCTTTGTCTCTGCTTGTTTATTGTCTTCGTTGTTTTTTATTTTTTCCCGCACCCCCCCCCCCCTTTTTTTAAAAAGGCGTCTCCAACCCCCCCCCCCCAGTCTTCTCTACTTTGGCCTAAGAATTATTTGAGCTTCCTCGCTGTAAGTTTTTATATTTATCTCTCTTGTAGTATGGGGGTCATTCTTCTGAAGACCATCTTGAAACAATTGGCATTATAGCAAGTTGTACCAGTCACGCCAGGACATTTGTTTTTCAGGTGTTGAGTGGTGGGGGGGGGGGGGGGGTCACTTGGTCATTTCTGCTTGTCCTAGTCTTGTTCCTCTGTAGAGTTCACGGTTACGTTAATAATAATCTCCTTCAGTTCGTCATTACTTTCCTTCATCTCCAGCCCTATATTTTTCTACCTTCTCCCCCGAACGTGAGAATATCTGCATTAATGTGGCCATCAAGTTTTCAGCTTCCTAGATTTGGGTTTTTCCTCTGCCTATGTCACGTATAGGATATGCAGCTTGTGACCCCAAAAGATTAGATTCTAATTTATAACATTTCCATGTGCTGGGCACCAGAGGGAGCAATTCCCAAAATTGCAGCATGGTCAATGTGGTAAAGTAACCTCATTGATTTATGCTACAAATTTGGGGTGGACACACTCTCTCTCGTGTCCTCACACAATCCCCCTGGCTAGTGCCAGGAGAAGGAAAGGTTTGAATGTCTTCAAACCTTCTACACACTGTGCTGCCATTTTCTGAGCGACTGCACAGTGTAGGAGGATTAGATACAGGGCTCAGCAGACAGTATCACACGAACATACACGAATATAATACACACCTCACATACACGAACGTAAATTACCTGCCTCCGCTGGTCTACGCTCCTATTCCTTGCGCCTGAACATATGGCCGGAAGACGCCGCCGGAAGTAGTCATCTGACTGTCTGGCACCGGCTTCTGGTCCACATGAAAATGGCGCCGGATTTCGCTCTGCGAACAAGCTTCGTTTTGGTCTGTGTGGGAGCGGCGCATGCGCCGTTCCCACACAGACGGCATACGCTGCAGTGAATGGAACGGCTCCCGTTAGCATTCTCTATGGGGCTGTATGTGCCATATTCCATATCTGTATGTGTCGTTAATCGACACATACAGAGATGGAAAAAAAAAATGGCAGCCCCCATAGAGAAGTAAAAGTAAGAACAAAGTAAAAAGTAGAACATGGGAACACAAATAAAATTTGTTAATATCATATTAAAAGCAATATGAGAAAAAATAAAATTCATGACACCTTCCCTTTTAAGCTTTGTAAAGTTGGCCAAACGTGATGAGACACATGGTCATTGAGGAGTTGCACTATGGCTACATTCACATGAATGTGGCGAACCTCATCCGAGGTGCACCCGTGCGGGACGCATTATAACGCATCCCACGAAGACTAGAGTCTATGGAGGGGCACGTGAAGCCCAAAATTAGATGTTCTATTTTTCACGTACCCTGACCACGCTCTGTTGAAACAACGGTCGTGTGAACGGCCCCATTGAAATAAATGAGTCCATGGGATGGCCGTTGTTTTTAACAGTTGTGATACACGCTCGTCTGAGACATTAGAGGCACGGGCTTAGTCTTCCAGTCTTTCTATCCGAAGATACTTTCTCATCGGCAGAACAGGGTTCAGTCATTTCCTTTAGGCCTTATTCACACGAACGTGTGCGTTTTGCGAGCATTGCTGTTCCGTGTGTCATCTGTTGGCTGCGTGATTTTCGCACATATGACATCCTTATGACACGCGGTTTTGATGTTTAGAAAAAAAATGATGGAAGTGCTTTTATTTTTTCCTTCATTTCTTTATATACTGTTGCGCGACACACGGAAGTGCTGCGTGTGATTTTCACCCACCCATTGACTTCAATGAGTGCGTGATGCGCGAAAAACGCCCAAGTATAGGACATGTCCGCTGCGTAAAACTCACGACACACACTGCGTGAAAGTCAGACTATCTGAACGGCCCCATTCACTAACATAGGTCCGTGCGTTAAACACGTTCGTCTGAATAAGGCCTTACTATGAGAGCCCTTGAACCTTTTTTTATCTTCCCACGTATGGCCAAAAAATGACGCCATGTTAGAAGTAACTTTTTAGAGGTTTAGCTGTGTCTTTGACCATAGCCATTTAATGTTTCTAGGCAGATTAAGCAAATTATGGGGATCTGCTTAGAATCTAATGTCTACGGCCCACCAAAATTGGCTGCATCGGTCAACCCATACCTAATGTTTGACCTTCTCAAACTGGAGATCTCACGTCCCGACTGCGTGACTGGTAGACCATTGCTGCGTTCTTATATGGGTGTAGTAATCCTGCGTTGGTGTCATTTTGCTCGGAAGTAGCATAAACGCTCTATATAGAATTTTTACAAAGTATTCCTGCACGAATTGAACAAGATAAGGGGTGATAATGGGATTTTTGGCATGCTAATTCATTTAGAGCCCAGAGACTGCTCGATGTATTCCCAATTCCAAAACCCCCCCCTTTAAAAAATGTATCTTGCAGAGCATCTGCTGATATCAAACTGGGAACGATTTTTATCCAGCATCTGTTCTTCAGAGACCGCTCTCGAAGCAACCCAACTGTATTTAGCCATTAGTGGCGCTTCTTAATGACTCTATTGCTATTAACATAGTCTATAGTATGTCATCCACGTTACTCCATTGTGTATCCAAGTTTAAGTTTTACTACAGTCTCTCATACACTATTTTATGTGCGATGGAGACCCAGAGGGACAGATATCGCCCCCAGGTTGGCTGTGCAGATTTAGAATGGCTGCTCCTCTCCTACTTCATTACTATACGCCAGGTTTCTCCTGCATAAAACATTTTCACCATGCGTGCCAGCTGCAGTGTCTTGTGAGGTTTTTGTGTCTCAAATGCCAGCTCTCTCCATGAAAGGGGCAGCACGTTGACTATTTTGCTTCTGTCCATGCCCTCCATAAGACGTCCATTTCTTGATGGCAGGGTCTTCCGTTGACTGTGGTCCATACACCACCTATCTGTATGGGTTTAGCGTTGTCTTGTGATTGTGTTCAGCTACTGGTTATTTTTGCAATCTTTTTTTTTTCCTGTGGCCTTGACCTGTGTATTGCGGGTAAATTGATTGAGCAGATGTAGCTGATTTTTTTTTATTTTATTTGTTTTTTTGCTTCTCCGCAGAAGTAGAATGGAGCTAATCGACGTAGCGGAGCGACCTATTAAGGTCACGGAGTGGCAGAAAACGTACACCTACGATTCCGGCATCAACTCTGGAATAAACACCTCCGCACCGTCGCTGAACGGCAAGACCGTGCTTATGGAGGATGATGACATGGGCTACTCTAAACAGTACACCACGGTGAAGACCACCACGTACACGCAGCAGCAGCAAGCTCCAGGTATGTTCTGTAGGACTAAATGTGACTTCTAAATGGAATGTTCATGAGTGGCCACGATCCGTCACCCGTTCCACTCTTAGGAGAGCGACTTGTAGATACCGGCATTAGTCGAAGACCCTATTGGGTGTGGCGGGGTTGAGAAGTCAACTGTAGACCAAGAAGACACCCGCTCTCCCCTACCCTCTACGGGAAGTCTGGTTTTATTGGTTTGGCCTTTTTAAGTTGCAGTTTTTTGTCAAACCAGAGGGGTGTCCAGGGATCACTCATACCACACAAGGCTATTGTTTGCCGCCTGTTCACGCAGTATGTCTTACCCGTGTGAATTTCCAGGGAGAACTGTAACATTTCCTTTTTATTGCAGCTGGCACAGACACCCTTAAATGTGGCAGTGATTCTGACCTTGGGCATTGGAATAAAGGCCTCATTGTTACTCTGCACTTGTCTGCAGCATATTTAAGCAACCTCTTTAGAAGCGGTTTGGGTCTTTATGGCAACTTCCCATGATGCCAGCCTTGACTGCAGCCCTAAACTGGTTTGACTCCCGTATCATACACTAGTCGTGGCTTTTGGGACTGCATTTAGCTGCTTCGATTTAACAACGACTCATCTTCATGACTGTATAAGAGTTACCTTGACGCAAGTTTTAGGCGAATTCTATTTACTATACTGGAATTTAACCAACCCGTAGTGTTCATGCTAAGCAGCCAGGACTTTGCTAGTAGAATATCAATGGACTGTTTTTCTGTAATGCATTGTCTATTTGCCAAGTGCGTCTTGTTAGACATTTTCTTTGTTGCTTTTAATTAACTCCCGGGTTCTCTGGTCTGTAACCGTTTTGGGTTTTTAGTCCAAATAGGCTGCTGGGATGATAAAGATGGGCCACTTCCTGAGTAGAGTCTCCACTCTACTCAGGAAGTCTGTTTCTGGGTGGCAAGGAAGAGCTGTAGCCTTGGCTTAATGGATTCTTTAGCAAGTCTTCCTTTACGTGGGTGGTTGGCTTGAGGATCTATGGCATCTGAGTGTAAAATGGGGGTCGGCTTGAGTTATATGGCTGCAGCAAGTCCCGATATGCTTGATCTTGTAGATCCCTTTTAATAGTATGTTGCTCTAAAATCAAAATAACTCGGGTTAGAGATCGTTGTCCTCTGTAATGAGGACAACTGAATTCTATATATTCCAATATTTTCTTTCATTCTTTATTTTTGGGATCATATAATTAGGTACAATTGTTTTAGGGAAATTGTGAGTGAAGGGTTTCTCTTACTGGGTTTATCTATTTCTGTCCTCCTTAATCCCTTTTTTCTTGTCCTACGTCACGTAGACATGGAGTCCCAGCTTGCCATGACCCGGGCCCAGCGAGTTCGTGCAGCTATGTATCCAGAAACGGTGGATGACTCTTATCTGATGACAACACAAATTGATGGACAACAGACCAATGTTCAGAAACTTGCAGAACCCTCCCAGATGTTGAAATCTGCGATTGTCCACCTCATCAACTACCAAGACGATGCTGAACTGGCCACCCGCGCTATCCCGGAGCTGACCAAACTCCTGAATGATGAGGATCCGGTAAGGTCACCTCATATCTAGTTGGGTGACATTTTTATCTATAAATTATGATCAAGGCCTTAATTTTTTAGCCATATGCTAAAATGATGAGACCCCACATTTGTATGTTGCCCTGTAGCACTTCTATGTATTATACCCTCTTGCTTGTGTGGAAATACTGTAGATTGGCCTCAGAGTGGGATGGCAAAGTCTTAGTAGTTGGGCGCTTTTTTGGGTTTGACCTTGAGGTATAGAAATGTGCATTTCTGAGGGTCCTGTGTGTGTACTGCAACAATTAAGAACCTCGTAAGTACCTGCGTGTGATAAGTATCAATTTGTTCCATCAGGTGGTGGTGAATAAGGCATCTATGATTGTCAACCAGCTCTCCAAAAAAGAAGCATCCCGTAGAGCGCTGATGCAGTCCCCACAGATTGTCGCAGCCGTTGTGCGTACCATGCAGAACACAAGTGACATGGAAACTGCCCGTTGTACCACCAGCATTTTGCACAACTTATCCCACCATCGAGAAGGGCTATTGTCTATTTTCAAGTCCGGAGGAATTCCTGCTCTAGTTCGTATGCTTAGGTAACTGCCCCACCACGATCTTCATGACGGAGTATTCGTGTCTTGGTCTGAACCGGACCACAAGACCGGCGGTATGACATTCTAAACTTTTTTTCTGTTTTTAGTTCTCCAGTGGAATCTGTGCTATTTTACGCAATCACGACCCTGCACAATCTCCTGCTGTACCAGGAAGGTGCCAAGATGGCCGTACGCTTGGCTGATGGACTGCAGAAAATGGTCCCTCTGCTTAATAAGAATAACCCCAAATTTTTGGCCATTACAACAGATTGCCTGCAGCTTTTAGCATATGGAAATCAGGAGAGCAAGGTGAGCCGACATGACTTAATGAGAACTTGAGACTCTCCACCTCTCGTAGTTTAGTTTCCCGTATTACTCATTGACTTGTTCCATGTTAGAACTGGTTTACTTGGAGTTGAGCCCTTTCCTTTGCTGCGCTGTGCAGTATTCATTGGGAGGTTTCTCTGACTGATTCCACTGTATAGGCATAGCGTAGTAGTCGTCACCTTAAGGCTCCCATGTTTAAAATAAAAAAAATTACCTCACGGTACACCCCTTTTTTTTATTTTACTGTATAACTCTGTATGGATTAGTCGGAGGGCTATTCCATAGAGAAGAAAAAAGTTATACTGACGTATACAAGCACAACTGAGGCCCAAAGGAACACTCTCGTCCTTCTGTCGGGTGATGGATACATTTAACGTATATATGTCGGGCACTTTCCCAGCGTATATGGCAAACGCAGTGTAAAAGAGGCCTTGTCTCTTTATATTTTAGGGTCTGTTCACATGGTATTCAATTGAGGCTGAATCTGCCTCCAAAATCAGCGCATTTTCCACGCTGGTTTTTGGACGCTGATTTAAACATTCATACTATTTTAGATGTTTTTCAGCGCTAAATAGCAGTGGGAAGGATTCTTCTATTTTCTTCAGCGCTGCAGATTTTGATTCAGTACAGTAGGAAAACGACAGCGCTAATTTTCATTGAATACAATGGTAGGCAAAACAGTCGCGCGTGGAAACAAATAAAAACCTACCCTTAGTCACTTTACAGTGGCGAATAGACATCGGGATCAATGAACTGGCGCGCATTTTTTTTTTTTTTCTTTTTTCTTTTCTCTTTAAAGAGGACCATAGGCATGGAAATTTGCCCACGATATGAGCACTTCGATCACAAACTAATAAATATGAAAAATAAGTGAAACATGGAGCAGATTTTTAGTACCGTAATAATAATCGTCAACATTTACGGTTCAGGACAAATCTAAAACCCCTTTTGTATGACCTTTTATACAATGGAGACAATACCAGTGCATTGATATTGTTTGTTCTTCCTTCGTCCTTGTAATTGTATTAATCAGACTTGTACCGTGCCCGAGCCTATTGTAACAAGCTGCCATCCAAACCACAATATAAGGCATAAAAGGTTTTCAGACCTGTGTTTTCGGGAAGATCTGCAATGTCAAATGAATAACTACGGAAAGAAAGTCCCCGCACACCCTCCTGTCCAAAAAATGGTCATGTTTAGTAACAGAACAAGGTGGCAAGGGCATTTTAGATGGTTGGGTGGATCAATTATCTATATCCATCTATGTAGACCTAATGCTGTATCTATCTGTCCCCAGTGTATGCGTGCGGAATAGATATTTTAGCATTCCCAGTTTCTTTGCTGCTTAAAAGCCGCCGAAAGAAAGGGTGATCACTTAAACTCTGGAGTAAAACGAATTGACCGCCTGTTTTGAAAGTTAACAAGGTTTTAGAAGATTACCACGTTTTCCAGAAAGAGCGCCCCTTTTGTCCATGGCTGTGCCTGGTATTACAGTTCTGCTCCAATTGGGTAAATGCAATACCAATCTTGCACCACCGCCCACCTTCTGCAAACACCAACTGATTCTAGGACCCCGATGGTTGGTGGCTCTGGTTAGGGAATGATTAGAGTAAAGATACACTTGGGTTCTGTTCATAGCCAGGTGTCACGCGCTTTACAATTTGAAGGATCCTTGCTTCTAAGAGGAAAGATTCCAAAGGTGGAGTAACCTCCAAAAAAAAATAATCTCCTGATTGACTTCTATGATGCTTCAAAATCGTAACCATGAAGTGTCAAGCATCCGAGAAGAAACCACAGGCATTTGTAATGGCACGGAGGGTGAAGTAATGTTGGGTTTTACGATGAAGTGGTCTACTAATCTATAACCTTTTATAGCTCATCATCTTGGCCAACGGAGGACCTCAAGGTCTTGTGCAAATCATGAGGACCTACAACTATGAAAAGCTTTTGTGGACCACTAGCAGGGTGCTGAAAGTCCTGTCTGTGTGCCCGAGCAACAAGCCAGCCATTGTTGAAGCTGGTAAGTACATTGTGATCACCCAGTTGACATGGACTCGCCACTAATAGAGTAAGCATGGTTTTTTGGTTTTTTTTCCCCCTCCTGTTTTCTTTGTATTTAGTCACACAGCACATCAGGTTTTTTTTATAGTTTTTTTTGAGCCTCATCAGTTGTAATAAGATTGTGGACGTAAAGATGCCCAAGATGAACATTACTCAGAACTATGTACCATTGATAGTGGGTCATGTTTAATGGTACAAGCTCATCACTTTTGCCTGTTTTTATATTGAACACAAAGCTATAAAACACAAGTTTAAAGGGATTTTCCACTTTGGAAAATCCCTATTTGTTAGAAAGGTCCCTTGACAATAAGCTGATCAGTGTCGCCCTGCCCTGACCTCCGGTGATCACCTGTAATCTGTGGAGAAACCTGGCCATAAATGTTCAATTTCCCTGCAGCGCCACCACAGGGGAAATTGAGCATTACACAGTGCCTATTCATACCAATGGGTTCTCTGTGTAATACAGGACCAGTCCTCCAGAGACTTTGTAACCGTTCTCCACTCTGGCCAAGAGATGAGGATCCTGAACAGAGGACCCCCCCCCCCTTTTATTTCCTTAGAATAACCTAATTGGGTATATTTAAATGGGTCTTCTAAACTAGACTTCCACTATAACCGGTTTGATCCTACATTAAGGTTGACTCATTTTAATTGTAGATTTAAGCTGCTGGATATCGTATAGTGACACATTTCTGGGGGGAGTGAGGCTCTTAGTTTCTGGTGATGTATGACTGGAACTACTGCGGAGGAGGACCGTTTTCCTTTTTTAATCTCTTTTTTTTATTTTTTTTAATTTCTCCTTTCTTCCTGTAATCCTTCCACCACGAATTCTGCTGATTTCTCCTCAGTGAGTCAGCTGCTGGTCCGTCTGTTCTGAGCCGTCAAGACATTTCTTGGTGATGTGCTCTGGCAGGTCTTGAAGGCACCAAGCGCGCAAAACCTGCTCCATAACCCGTCACACGTCTACGTGCAGCTCTGGCTCACGAGGGAACCTCAGTCATGTACTACTATCCCCAAGAGTGGAGATACAAAGTGCTATGATGTGGAAGTAACTTCCCTTCTCAGTAGTCCTGCTTTAGTACAGGTCACCAGACTTCTACCTCCCACATCTGCATTAGTTTCTTGTCATTTTCTACTAAACACCCATATTCAATTTTGACCACTCCACTTTGTTGTGGCCGTGGCCTACATGTCCTATCGTCATCGTATGTGATCCTACTGCTGATGGTCAATTGAGCTAATCCGTTTTCTACCCAGGTCTATTGTTCGATATGTTGGAAACCTTTTGTAAACAAGGATTGAGCTTAGGTCCTCCTATAGCAATAGCCACCATATCCCTTGGGAGACTATGTGAGGGGGGACAATTTATAGCTATCGGAGGTCTAGTTTCTAGACAGAAGTTCTTCATAATCGGAGATGAAAGTGAAAATGATCACTTAGGAATGTTAATAGTATTGCGTTTCGAGCCTTCAGGGTCCTGACAATGATTTAGGCTGTTGTAGAGACTGAGCTTTGGGACTAGTTACATGTCGTTGCATGTGCTTTATGGTTGCCTTAAGTGTCGTCAACTTTTTTTTTTTTTTTAATCATTTCTAATCATCCCTTGCTCAGATGACTTCTTAATTGTCGTCTTCGTTTCCAGGAGGAATGCAAGCTCTGGGGAAACACCTGACCAGCTCCAGCCCTAGGCTTGTACAGAACTGCTTGTGGACTCTAAGGAACCTGTCTGACGTGGCCACTAAACAGGTGAGAAACTTGACCAAGTCTATGCTGGCCACTAATAATGGCCGGTAGATTGCCAGGTTCATTCCTTGTGTCCTTACGATGAGGAAGCCATGGTCGGTCACTCTGACAACAAAGCCTGACTTGATGGTTCCTCCAAATGGTATTAGTCAACATTAACATTGAAGAATATGCTCATGTTCCTGACCAATCCCTTGTTGGCTGGTAAGTCCAAAACTGTCCATTCATATGAAGACGTGACCTCTTCAGAGAATTGACTGGTTTCCTTTGCTTACAAAGGGGAAGTTTTGTCTTTTTTATTTTTTTTATTTTTTCGCAGAAATTGTGGCTTGTGATAAATTAGGCAATAGTGTATATAAGGAAGTAGTAAATGATTACACCAGGCGCAGTATACACGTGTTATCGGCACGGTGACCTCCTTCACCCAGTTTCATACAATTACATGTGGTGGGCCTGTGACATACGGACCTTGTCTCATGGGAAGTTGTAATAAGCAGATTAATGACACATGCAGATTATAATAAATCACCACTATATTAATGCGTATACTCACCCATTTATTAGCTCGCAGGGTCAGTTGTCTGAGCTAAATTTCCCAAAAACTCTTACAAAGTCACGTTCATTTAATTGGTTTAGAATTCTAGGGTAATTTACGTTTTTTGAACCTCCAAAAATTTGGGCCCTTATGACCGTTTTAGCTTAAGTGAAGAAACTCCTTCCTACCTCTCCCTTCCTTAGGTCTACCTGACTTTGCATAGGATGTTGCCTCTTGGGGTCAAAGACTCATGCCCGTTTTGGGATCTGCATGCAGTCCTGGTGAGATCTTCAAGATTTGACCAATTTTGGCTGAAATATTAGGTCTTCAGTCCTGAAAAGCTCATCCTGTTCCCTCTGAACTACCCTGTTCTCCTGATCATTGTATCAGGCCACAGATTGGGCCAGGGCCAGAATGTTTTTGTAACCAATAGGCAGTCCTGCCCATCTGGGCTTTTACTTTTTATAGTGAGTCGATCTCCTGAAATATCTACATTACGATCTTGAGTCACCGATGATCGCCCTATGTAGATCCTATAAAATGGAACCAGCCTCGTTTCACTCCTGTGACAAGCTGAAGAACAATATCACAGGCAGCAATTATACCAAACATGGGTGTGTAGCCCTGTGAGATACTGCACACACCTTGTATGTAAGCCTGTAGAGGTTTGTGGTTTATGAGCGGACCACACCTCAGCGTGTGTTGGAACACTTGGCTCTTGTGTCCACTTGCACCTTCATCTGCTACTGTATAATCCCGGCGATCGGATATCTGTACGCTGCATGAACTTAATCTGTGATTAAAAAGGAGGGATTCCTTGGAGACTATAGACTGGCTCTTTCAATAGTTGTCCTTTGCATAGTCGCTGCATGATCTAAAATTATTCCTCTTTTTGTATACTATTTTTGTTCCAGATGGATTGGAGTATAAACTGGGTTTTAGTTATAGCTATATTAAATTAATAATTCATCTTGGATTAAAGGGGTTGTCCAGGAAAACAGGGCCACAACTGTCTGAGCGTTACATGGCATAATAGTAAATGTGTCAATTATATTCCAAAGTTCATCATATCGGTCAGAGTTCAGTTTTGAGTTTGTTTTTCCTAGTTACGATCATTGCTTTTGTTTCGCTCAACGATTTATTAATTTAATTTGCAGGAGGGCCTGGACAATGTGCTGAAGGTCCTGGTGAACCAGCTCAGCTCAGACGACGTCAATGTCCTGACTTGCGCAACTGGCACGCTGTCCAATCTGACCTGCAACAACAGCCGCAACAAAACTCTGGTGACCCAAAGCAACGGGGTGGAGTCCCTGATCCACACCATCCTCCGAGCAAGCGACAAAGACGACATTGCCGAACCTGCAGTCTGCGCTCTACGGCATCTCACCAGCCGTCACCCTGACGCAGAAGTGGCACAGAACTCGGTGCGACTTCACTATGGCATCCCGGCCATTGTCAAATTGATTGGCCAACCCTTCCAGTGGCCACTGGTCAAGGTGAGATTCTTTGGCTTCTGTGCATGAACCTTTAGGCTGGGTTCACACACACAGTAAAGACTGTAGATTTTCCGCAACTGATTTCTTTGCGGATAACCCGCAGCATAATACAGTAGCAGCGAAGTGGATGATATCTGAACAAATCTCCTCCACACGCTGCGGAAAAAAGCGCTCAAATTGACCTGCAGTGAGGTTTTCGGCAGCATGTCAATTGTATTTGTGTAATCGCTGCTTTTTTTTGTCCGGGTTTTCCCCATTGAATTCAATGGAAGGTAAAGCCCGCAGCAAAAAGCAGATGTTGCGATTTATTTATTTTTTAGCAAAAATTGCAACATAGGAAAAAAATCTTATGCTTATCCGGAATCCTGTGCTGCTTTGTCCAGGCCGGCCTCCTGGGATGACATTTCATCCCATGTGACCACTGTCGCCAATAACATGCTCCAGCGGTCACATGGGATGAAACATCGTCCCAGGAAGCCGGGCTGCAGAACGGCAGAGGGACGCGTCACCATGGCCACGGATAAGTTTGAAACTTGGAACCCCCATGGATCTCTAGAAAGGGGGGTCCTAAACCCAGTTCTCATCACTTCATGATCGTAGTGAGAAGAATGTGGAGCGGTGGCTGTGTGTTCGTTGCCGCTCCATTCAATGTCTGTGGTGCTGACAGACAGCAGAGTACAGAGCTCGGCTGTTTCCCTCATTTCCCATAGACTTTGAATGGAGTGGCAGCGCACATGTACGACTACCGTTCCATTCAAAATCCTCCTCACTGTGATCGTGCAGGGAGGAGGATCTGGAGATTGGTGGGGCCCCGGCTATCAAACATTTATCACCTATTTTGTGGATTGGTGATAAATGTTAATTGTGTTCAACCCCCACTTATTAGGAGGCTCCTGTGAGAAAATGCAGGTCCCAATGTCCCCTTTTGTATGAACCCCTGTGATCAACTGGAATCTGTGGGGAAAACTGGCAGTAAGGCTGGATTTACACGAGCATGTGCATTTTGCGCACCCAAAAAACACTGTTTTGCGTGCGCAAAAGGCACTTAACAGCTCAGTGTGTCATCACCATATGATGCGCGGCTATGTGCTTTTTGCGCAGCCGCCATTATTATGACACTGTTTGGATGTTTGTAAACAGAAAAGCACGTGGTGCTTTTCTGTTTACATTCATACTTTTCACTGCTGTTGCGCGAATCACGCGCGTCCCACGGAAGTGCTTCCGTGTGCTGCGCGTGATTTTCATGCACCCATTGACTTCAATGTGTGCGTGATGTGCGAAAAACGCACAAATATAGGACATGTCGTGAGTTTTACGCAGCGGACACGCGCTGCGTGAAACTCGCGGACAGTCTGCACGGCCCCGTAGACTAACATAGGTCCGTGCGAGGCGCGTGAAAATCACGCGCGTTGCACAGACTTATATCGCGTTCGTCTGAATAAGCCTTAAGTGTTAATTTCTCTGCAGCGCCACCACAGATGAGGTAAAGAATTAGTGTCCATTCACATCAACTGGTTATCTGTGTAATTGCGGACCGGGTCCTCCAGAGGGACATGCTCCTTGTAACTGTGTTCCACTCTGACGAAGGGATGAGGATCCTGAAAAGAGGACCCCCCCCCCCCCCTCTATTTACTCAGAATCCCCTAATAGGGTGTATAAAATGGGCAAGATACGGAGAACGGCACAGGCCTCTACCTTGCTACACCCTACTGAGTGAAATCTACGCCAGCTAGGAGCTGCTATAAATTATAATTTGACTTGCTGTGACCCCACCTTCTTTTTTGGTAAGCCACTCCCTCGTTTCACAAGACAAGGGTGGCGTAAAATGCCCAAAAGCCACAATTTTCAATTCAAATTGGGACTTTTGGGCCTTTTTTGCATCTTTCCTGTGCCAGAAAACTGTCCTAGAAAGGTTGATAAATGCCCCCCATTGTGTGTTTAGAGCATTGGTCATACAGTGAATGGACACAACAATGAGGATGATCACATTTATGGAAGAAGTAAGATCTCTGGTGCCGTTCCTCTGTGGTATAGTAATTATTTGTTGCATTAACAGGCAACCATTGGCTTGATCCGAAACCTGGCACTGTGTCCTGCCAATCACGCCCCACTTCATGATGCCGGGGTCATTCCCCGTCTGGTGCAGTTGCTGGTTAAAGCTCACCAGGATGCGCAGAGACACGCAGCTTCAGGAACCCAGCAGCCGTACACGGTAAGATTGTAGGCAGGACATGGCCTAGGAATGGGATTATCCTCGTCCGTTTCAGTGATTTGTTATCTACTACATTAAAGCTCGGGCTGTGATGACCATTTCTTAGAGATGGAAAATATAATGGGCCCGGCCAGAATTCAGGCATCTGACCACCGCTTTGCTACAATGGGGTTTTTATTTAGCAGTGAAGATCTGGTTATGGCTGTGATAGTGGTTACCAATAGCCCCGACAACTACTCCGAGTTTTTTCAAAAATTGGCCAAGGTAGGAGGGATGCAAAAATTAAAGCCATTACTCACCACACCGACCCCCTTCGTTCCTCTCCGCTTCTGTTTGACGTCGCTGCAGCCACGACATTCCCGCGTAACCACTGAGACCAGTGATTGTATACCCAAATGATCGCTGCAGCCAAGCACAGAATCGCTGCAGCTATGTCAATACACAGTGGCAGGGAGGAGTGAAACCGGTGGCGCTGAAGCGTTTTTTTTTTTTTGCATCCCTCCTACAATGGGCAGTTTTATTAATCTCTCAGAAAACTCCATTAAAGGTGTCCTGGCCACAGTACCCCCATAGTGCCATGATCCATCACGTGTCAAAATACACTGCACTGGTATTAAGGGTTCAGTTCAAAACATTGCTACGGCCATGGGCGACAACTTGGTAGAATTTTGGACAGCTTAGGACTCCATGTAGCGGGCTGCTTACCTGTCCTAGCGTACCCCTCTGGTAGATTGCAATGTTTTTTTTTTTAAATGTGGCTCAAAGATGGAGATACTATACCTGTGCTGCTGCACGAGGGCACCGTAAGTAAGGGGGGGGGATCACTCTCCTTTAAAAGCAGCTTCCTAATTACTATTAGATCAGGGATTGAGCCCAAATATTGGTGGATAGTTGTAGAACCGTTTTTTGGGCGAAAATAAGCAGCCATTCTTTTCTAATCCTCCAATCCCTTTCGAGTGAGGAACTGTCACCTACCTGTTCCTACTACAAATTTATAAAGAAGTTGAAATTTAGGTGTTACTAGTTTGTGGGGTTTCTCTACAATGCCTGACATTGTCCTATCAGTGCTGACAGCATCAGAATCTGCAAGGACACTCCTCTTTGACAAGGGGAATGGTACAACCCAGTTTGTTCATCAATTTCTAGGCGGAATAACAGAGGAATGGTACGATGCAGAGTTCTAAGAAAAGTTGCATTTCCCAATAAAATAATGATTCTCTAGCAAGTATTCATGTCAGGAGAGCTGGCAAATCCTCTTTAAGGAGGGGGTGAACTATTGGAGAGCAATACTGATCACACTTGAGGCCCCTCTGCGGTTTGAGTGGCTGCCTGGGAGAAAAAAATATTTCCTAGTGATTACTCTTGAATTAACCCTGATCTTTGTTCAGAAGATTGGAAGTGTAGCATTGGAAATTCACCCATTGCCTGCCCTTGCTGCAAGGCTTACCTCTTTCACCCGTCATTTTTGTTTTTTTATTCAGGGGACAGGCCGAGGCAAAGTCCCGACCTTGTCCCCGATTAGAATCCTCTTGAATGTTGTCACCGTCTTCTAGATCTGACAACATGAATTTTTCATTTCCAGCCATTCCCTTGATTCGGGCTGCTCTATATAGTTTAGTACGTGATTCATTGTGCTAAGTAGAGTGGAAAACGGGCCGTTTAGTCCTCATCTGCTGTCACATGCTATTTCCCCAGGATGGTGTCCGAATGGAGGAGATTGTGGAAGGCTGCACCGGAGCCCTGCACATCCTGGCCCGAGAGCCCATGAATCGCATGGAAATCTACAGGCTCAACACCATTCCCTTGTTTGTACAGGTAAGAAAGCATTACACCTGATTCTACACGAGTCCGTAGTGAGTCCGATAGGATATGTCCTATGTGCCTTTAGATTTTATAGGGTGGATGCTTCAGTTATGGGATCACATGTTAAATGGGTTATTTTATAAAGACAGCCCCTTTCCATATACCCTATTAGGGCATATGGACGTCCTAGAGGGGTATACCGTGCTCAGGACCCCTGTCTATGGGCCGGAGAGTTGTTTTTGCAGACCTGGACTATCCATGTATTCTTTAAAATCAAATTCTTGAATCAAACGAATAATTTCGGAACTTTTTGTTTTTGCTAGAACACCAAAGGAGAACTTGTACTTAAACTGCAGTGAGGTGCAGGTCCTATTGAGGGTGTGATCACATACTGTATAAAACTAAAGGGTGGCTGTTTATAGCCCATTAAGACATGGCTCTGTGATGGTATTTTTTTTTTTTAATGTTGGTGTCCACACGCTCTAATGCTTTATGTAACGTGTCTTGATGCTGACTCCCTCGATGTATTAGTCACCGCACTACGTGCCCTCTTTCTGACCTTGGCCATTAGGCCGTCGTGATGGCTCGCTGGAAGCCTCGATGGAGGTAATAAATGCTGACAAATGTGGCAGCCGTTCTGCAGAGGAAGTGTTGTGCGGCCATGGTCCCTGGGTATTCCAGAGCTTGGCCGCTGCACGCTATAATTGATTATCGTGGAAGTCCTGAGCTGCAAGCATACCGCCTCATTAATAAGTCATTTGTGCATCTAATTGCTCCATTATCTTGATCCATATTTCCGGAATGTTGATGGGGCAGGGTTACCGTTAAAACAGAGGTTTCAGATGGAGGATCAATAGACAATATATTAGATCTGCTTATAGGATTGTGTAGTTTATATAACCCTTAAAGGGGTTGTTCAGTTTAGAAAACCCATTTTCATAAAGCCTATTAGTGAATTCGCAGTTAAGACGGGGGGGGTCCTCTCCAGTATTCTCATCTCCTGGCCAGGAGGACCTGTCCTGCATTACACCGACAACTCACTGATATGCATTGGCACTGTTGTACTTAATTTCTCCTGTGGTGGCACTGCAGGGAAACGGAACTCTTACTGCCAGGTTACAGCTGATCGCTGGGGGGTCCCAGCAGAAGTGCATGTTGTGATCAGCTTATTGTCAAGGGGCCCTTCTAATAACAAGGGGTTGTTCAAAATTAAGAACCCCTGCAATGGTGTTCACATGGAGCCAAGATCTACTAATGGAAAGGAAAATGGACTAGCTGCCTATAGCAACCAATGAGTGTCATCTGATTGGTCAATATGGAAAGCGGCACTGTTGAGGTACACTGTATAGGGAGTATAGACATTCCCACCACTGTATTGCAGCTACTGACCTGGAAGGGAATTCGAAGTCTTCCCATAAAGGGCCAGATCAAGGTCTGTGAGGACCCCTGGGCAAAACATTTTGTGGGTAGCCCCTCCCTCTTTTTGGAAAGTAAAACCAGACAAAGATATAGAGCTATAGCATCCTGAAATAATGCCACAGTCCCCTTGTAATACCGCCACACAATGCCCAGATGACCGTGCTCAGGCCCCAGGTTTTAAAGCCACGCATGAGACTTTTTGTTGTCCCCTTCCATGAATCATCCTGATGTGTGGTGGAGGCCACGGGGCATATTCCCCTTTTTCCTCCCAAAAATCCAGCCTTGTTCCTAGACTAAATGGAAGTCCCAGAACATGAGTATGAATACAGTCTATTGGTGGCATATGTGGTATACACTGACATGGTTTAGCATTCTTCTATGAAAGAATAACATTGTTTTCCAATCCTCTACAGCTCCTGTACTCCCCAGTAGAGAACATTCAGAGAGTGGCGGCTGGAGTGCTGTGTGAGCTGGCACAGGACAAAGAGGCAGCTGAGACCATTGATGCCGAGGGAGCCTCCGCACCACTAATGGAGCTCCTGCATTCCCGTAACGAGGGCACAGGTAAGATCAAATCAATGTCTCCCTAATACACGGGGGGGGGTGTGATCTCCTCCTGTATGCGCAGGCATTAATGACCATTCTTCCTCTTGTCACCCAGCCACCTATGCCGCTGCTGTCCTGTTCCGTATCTCCGAGGACAAGAACCCGGATTACAGGAAGAGGGTTTCTGTGGAGCTTACGAATGCAATCTTCCGCCAGGACCCGGCAGCCTGGGAAGCGGTGAGTAATCGCAGCAAGGGTAAATTGGCTATAATAACTTTATATTCATACTATTAAAATTTCTATACGCACTCCAGATCTGCAAATTGGGTTTCATTTGTATGAGTTACATCGACTTCAATTTTTTTTTTTCTTTTTGTAGGCTCAAAGCATGATTCCCATTGGAGATCCTTACTCAGATGGTAAGTTGAAAAAACTACTGTTCAAAAAAAGTTGACCTCCCATCACCAAGACACTGAGTTAAAGCAGTTGTCTGATTCGAAAACCTATACTCGTATTCTCTATTCGGGAATTCTGAGTTAATAGGGGGATGGGGACCCTCTTAGCGAGAGTGGCTGCAGATAGCGTCTCTCTGGAGGACTCAGCGTGTCCTTGTATTGCACCGACGGCCCCATTGATTTCATTGGTACCTCTGCAATGCTTCCTTTCCCCTGTGGAGGCGCTGCAGGGGAATGGAACACTTTCTGCCAGGTTCCCCCACAGGTTACAGCTGATCGCTGGAGGTCCCAGCAGCAGTGACTACTTTGATCAGCTTATCGGCAGAGTATTCTCCTAACAAAGGAATTTTTCAAAGTGGACAACCCCTGTAAGTTAGCACAGTTAGGTTTAGATGGTACATTGTGACATAGTGCCAAATATTTATACACCTTTGCATAAGTGTTTTTTTTATGCAGTTTTGGGTGGGCGTTAAAATGTCCTATGATTTGAAATCCAGATTTTTTTTGGAGGTAGAAGTATGTACAGGTATAACTGATTTCCATTTTAATAGGGATGCTTCAGCAAAACGTAGAAACTCTTGATTCCTCATTGTGCTGAGGACCTCTATTGGTAAACTGTAGTATTGGCTCAAGAAAAATCACTTGTATGGGTTAATTACCTTCCCCTGCAGTTCTAGCCCTATTCATGCTGCTATTTTGTTTCGTACAATATTCTATTTGACACAATTATTATTTTCTTGCAGAACTGGATAACTATCGTGGCATGTACGCAGAGGACCTTCCACCAGACCACATGGGTGAACTTGACCCAGAATATGTAGTAGATGGCTACAGTGAACATGGCGGAAGGATGGCATACAATGATCACATGATTTCCTGAATCCACACACCAGGTATGTAGGCAAGGTTTGATGCCATCAGCTCTTCTTAAAGGGAGTTTCCATTTTTACATGATGTATAGAAGGAATTGATTGGATTGCCCAAAGAGTGTCTGCCAAGTCAAAAGCACTGCTACGCTTAGAAAAATTCTCTCTGGCTTTCCAAAAATAAGCACTAGAGGGTAGTAGTAGTCCATTAAAGGCTGTTTCTCCACTTCTGGAGGAAAACCCATTTTCACATGACCTATTAGGGAAACCTGGGGGTGATAGAGGGGGGGTCTCTGTTCAGGATCGTCATCTCTTGGACAGAGTGGAGAGTAATTACAAAGATCGCCTCTAGCTCTGGAGCACCTGTCCTGTTCTGAATTATACAGAAAACTCTGATTTGACAGTTGGATGGCCACTGTGTAATGCTTAATTTCCCCTGTGGTGGCACTGCAGGAAATGTAACACTTATTATCATGTTTCCCCACAGATTACAGCCGATCACTAAGGTTCCCGACAGAGGGACACTTTGTGATCTGCTTATTGTCAAGGGACCTCTCTAACAAGTAGTTGTCCAAAGCGGAGAACCCCTTCTAATAGTAGGGGGAAATCATGACTAATTTGCCCTAGACCCCCCCCCACCCCACCCCACCCCACCCCCCTCCCCGGTTTACTTATACTAGACAGAATATTGTTTTATTTTTTTAAGGTATATTTTTGTTTGGCATTTTTATTTGGAGGGGGGAGGCCGTTGGGGGTTATGAATTTAATATGCAAAATATTTTTTTAATCTGATCCTGTTGGTTTATTACTAGCTCCTCCCTGTGGAAGAATACAATCCAGACAGAAGTGCCTACAAAGAACCTGTTCCCGCACCTCCTTTTTACCTGATGTCTCCCTTTTTAAAGAAGCTTTTATTTTATGGACTTTTGCATGGGGTCGTTTTTTTTCTTTTTATATCTTCTAAGCATACAGGATCTTATTTTAAGGATGGTGTATTAACCCTTGCCTCCTGGGCCTCGAGGTTATTAAACTGTTCTGCTCCATGCTACTTTCAATCTCTAATGTTTGCATTGGCCTAAAGCGTTTTTGTTCCTATAGATTTATAAATATATAAATATTTTTTTTTGTTATTTTAATATCCAAAAAGCTTTATTTCTGCATTATATCTCCCACTAGTTAGGAGCTGTATTAAGAAGTTGTTTCATTTGCTCCGTAACCCACCTTTATAGCCATTTTGTTCCCCCGACAGTGACACACAGGACTTGACACACATTTGATTAGTGTCCCTCTTGTCTATACACGGCCATGCGTGGTCAACAATGTCACTTCAGTAATTGAGGAAATTTTTTTTTTATTTTTTTTTTTGAAAATATTTTAAACTGCTCAATGGAAGTAATGTAGAAATATATATATTTTATATTCAGCCTTTTTTCATTAGATGCCAAATATTTCACATGTTCCATAGGAGTTCCCTTAACCAATTCCAAATGGTTACCACTATAAAAAAAAAAAAAGAATTCTATAGAATTGTTTTCGGATTTTGTTTTTTTAAATCGTGCAAGTGCTACTGCTTTTATCGCCATGTTGGAGACTGTGTAGACTATTCCAGTAATTTTTTTTTAAGTAGGTTTTCTCCTTTTTTTTTTTTTTTTTAAAATCTTTATAGCAATGGAAAAGTATGTATAGTATAAAAAAGAAATATTAACACTTGTGTGTGCAAGTAATATAAATGTCTTCAGGTAGTTTTTGGTTTTGTTTTTTTTTTTCTCAATGTTATGTGAAGCCTTACACCCTGCGCAAAAAGTTGAGCACCAAGGTGGTTGTCTCCGTGTGGGCTAAAGGTGCCCTTTAAAGCCTTTTTTTTTCCTAAAAGAAATACCTGGACTTTTAAAGTATTGCCGTTCATCTACAAGCATTTGGAATTCTAATTGTCCAGAAAGCGAGAACGCTCAGATGCACATGATATTCGTAAACTTGTGGAAATGTTTTTGACACTGTGTATATACATTCCCCTTTGCAGTTTCATACGAATCTGTTTTGGCAATAAATCTAATCTGCTGCTTTGTGTTAATATTTTTTATTTCTTTTACAATTTTTTTTTTTATTTTTTTTTTCCATGTGTAGGGATGATTGAGACTTGGAAAATGCTTACCTTTATACTGTAATAATTTTATAGACTCAAAGCAGCTAATAAAAAAAGTTTAAAAAAAATTCTATTGGTGTCAATATTTATTACAATTATTGTCTGAATTAAAATAGACCATAAACCGAAGACATGGCAACCTCTAGTCCAGACTGGCCCACCAGGGCATCAGAGGTTCCTTCAGTAGGCACTGAGGCCCCATGCACGTGACTGTATATTTCGTCCGGAACTACAGGCCCATTCACTTCTATGGCCGAAGTATATTTACGGAAGTTGTCCGCGCCGCAGAAAGGCTCCGCGTAAGATAGGACATGTCCTATTTTTTATTTTACTGATCGTGCTCCCATACTTTATAATGGGAGCACGGTCCCAACGAATAGCTGTGGCTTATGAATCCAAATTTCAGCTAGACCTTTTGGGGCCCATTACCGTGTCAGGCCCCAAAGGTCTAGCTGAAATTTGGCTTCATAAGCCCCAGCTATCCGTTCTGGCCAGTGAAAGATGCGGCCAGCTATAAATTTCTATCCACTGCAGAGGAAACATTTGAATAACCGATCATGCTAAGGCCTCATGCACACTTACGTCACCGTTTTCACGGCCGCTTTTGACGGGTCCATGAACCCGTTTTAGCGGCCGTGTGGTGTCCGTGTGCACTCCGTGTTTCCGTGTGCCGAGCATGGTACTGTCCAGGGTGACAGTACATGCTCGGCGCGCGGAAAATACAATTTTAATGTAATAAAAAAAACTAAAAAGTTCATACTTGCATTCCTCCTGTCCGGCCTCCAGCGATGACGTTCAATCCATGTTGCTGCTGCAGCCAATCACAGGCTGCCGCGGCCTCGGCAGCCAATCACAGGCTGCCGCGTCACAAAAGAAGGTCGGACTGGAGGAAGAAGAGGGACTCGTCACCAAGACAACGACCGGGTACGTATGAAATGCTCTTTATTTTATTTTTAATCAGCAGCCTCTTTTCTCTATCAGTTATTGATAGACAAGTGGCTGCCGATTAGTGTAATATTTTTGTCATGTTTTTCTGCCCGCCCGGCGGTTGCTAGGCAACGGCTCCATCGCACACGGATGCCTTCCGTGTGCCTTCAGTTTTTTTTGACGGCCCCATTGACTTGCATGGGCCTCACGGTCACGGATTCTCGGACCAAAGTAGGACATGCTCTACTTTGGAACGGAACGGAGCAACCGACCATCAAAAAAACTGAAGTGTGCATGGCCCCATTGAAATTAATGGGTTCAGGGTGCTATCAGTGACAAAAACGGATAGCACCCTGAAGGAAAAAACTGAAGTGTGCATGAGGCCTTAGGGTTATCGGGCTCCGTTTACTAGAGTAAGAGCCTCTTTGTGAGCATCTCTCGAGTCCTGAGTGGGGACCACTTTCTATAATGTCCATATACGCTAATTGGGCATATAGAAATGGACTGTCTCGTAAAGAAAACTCATGACCAAATGCTCTCTTAGGCCATGTGGATATCATATAGGGGGTGCCCTGCTCTGGACCCCCTCCCTAAACCAGTACAGAGCACTTCTCTGGCAGACACATGTCCCATCGGCTTGAATGGTCAAAGGC
Source organism: Rhinoderma darwinii (assembly GCF_050947455.1). Taxonomy (NCBI): domain Eukaryota; kingdom Metazoa; phylum Chordata; class Amphibia; order Anura; family Rhinodermatidae; genus Rhinoderma; species Rhinoderma darwinii. Next base: position 20,043,193 of record NC_134699.1, read on the forward strand.
CTCAAGTCTACGAGCTCCACCCCATATAGTCCTTCACAAATCGGCAAATCACTTAGAAATATGAATTGGCTGCATAGGATTCTAAGAGCAGGAAAGTTGATTATAAAAAAAAAAATACTCCACTGTTTAATCGCCAGCGTCTCCAGTGGTACCAGAGGGTCTTTGTTTTCTTCCCTGTATCAATGATGTGATGTACATGCGCAGGACTGCTGCAGCCAATCACTGGCATCAATGGTGATTCTAGCATGTACGTCATGAGACCGCTGAGGCCAGTGATTGGCTGCAGCGGTCACCTGCATCTACGGCAAGTCCTCACTGGGAAAAGTCAACAAAAGCAGTGGGGACCACTGGAGCAGTGGCGCTAGAGCATCGGGGGATTAAAAAGGAGTATTTTTTTCTTGTCATTCCTGCTCCAATGGGGTTTAAATCCCAGACAACCCTTTTAAAGAAGGATCTACCTGTGTGACAGCGAACTTATATGTGAACGCATAATACATATAGGTACCAAAGCCAGACATGTCAACAGCAGCTTGATGATGGTTTCCATGAAGAAGCGAGAGATGTTTTCTTTACCTCACAATAAGGTAAATTAGGGGGGGGGGGGGGGCATATTGGTTCAAGGTTATTAAACCATTGACTTTTTTTTATTTTATTATTGTAATGTATGTATATGGTAAATATAAACACTTTTGTAATTAACCTTTTATTGTAAAGTTTGCATTGTTTCAGCACTGCAGCTTCTATGTGTAGTGGGTATATAGAAGCTGCATAACGCCATTGGAAGCCTGATTCAGTCATTGTGCTGGAGTGACTGCTCGGCTGTCAGCGGCTCCTGTGTGCCTTTCACATGAACGTGAACGGCTGTTTTTCACATCCGAGGTGCACCCGTGCGGCACGCGTTATCACGCATCCCCCATAGATCAGAGTCTATGGAGGGATGCGTGAAACGCAAAAAATTAGGATGTCCTATTTTTTCCCGGACCCTTCGCACTCTTTTGAAAACATGGTCATGTGAACGGCCCCATTGAAGTACATGAGTCCGTGTGATGGCCGTCACACGGACGTGATCCACGCTTGTCTGAATGAGCCCTAATAATAATAGATTTTCAGTATTAGGCCGGGTTCCCACGAGTCAGATATGCTGTGTAAAAATCACGCAGTGTATCCGACCTGGAACTCGCACCACCTTCCGTTTGAAAAACCGCACCACGTGGTGGTCTGTTTTTCGGAAAGCAGCGCTGGCAAAAAAAACAAACTGTCCATACTTACCTTCTCTACGCGTAGTCTGGCCTCCCAGAGTGACGTTGCAGGCCATGTGTTGCAGCAGCCTGTGATTGGCTGCAGCGTCACGTGATGAAACATCGACCCAGGAGGCCGGACTGCAGGAAGGGGAGCGTTCTGGGTAAGTATAGGCAGCAGAAAATCAATGGAAACGCAGCATAAATTGACGTGATGCGGCTTTAAATTCCACACCGCAAGTCAATTAATGTTTACGGTGCATATTTTTCTGTAGTGTGGGCGAGACTTTCTAAATCACATCCACTTTGCTGCTACTGTAAATGCTTCGGCAATTTCCACACACCATTCCGTAGCGGAAATATGCAAGTTGAGTTTTATGCCACAAGTGCACATGGTTTGCTGTAACCAATGCTTCACGCTTAACCTGCAGGTAAAACTACTGAGGAAAATCCAGTTTTCCGTAGCTACGTTGCGCTTCGCAAGCAATATACGCAACAAAAACTCACTCTACTGTGTATTTCTGTGTCTGATTTTAACGTTTTTTTCCTTGCTGCAGATCTTCCAGTGTGCAAAATCTGCAGCATAGCCTGCCTTGGGGAACATATCCTTAGGTTTGGGTTCCCACGTAGCATAAACGCTGTAGAATTTCCACAACGTAATTCTGTGTGGAAATTCTGCAGCATTTACAGTAGCAGTGAAGTGGATGAGATTTGAACACTAGTTACCGGGGCCATTGTTGTAAACTACACGGTGCCCTGTCGCCAAAGTAATAGTATACTTCCCCCTCCTCGCTCCTAATTCGAGTCCGGGCACCGTGCTGAGTCCCGATGCCTTTTAGTGTCCTATGTGCGCCGTGCACAACGTTGTGACGCTGAATGGAGATAGAACTCAGCGCTGTGCCTGGAGATGAAAAGGACCAGATTCCGGAGCGAGGAGTTTAACTATAAGGCCTAGTTTAGTTTTTTTTTTTCCTCCGTTTTTGACGCGGAAGCTGCGCCAAAGAACATCCGAAAACTTCTCCCATTTATTTAAATGGGAGGCTGTTTTTCCTGCTCGCATGAAACTGCGTCATGCCCTCAGGCGTTTCCGTCCTTGACCTCCCGGTGACCTCAATGGCTGCGGCCATAATCTTGTTTGTGTGTGTGATACTGTCTGCTGGGGCCCTGTATCTAATCCTACCGTGTGTGATACGGTCGTCTGGGGCCCTGTATCTAATCCTGTCATGCATTGTAAAATTGGGGACGGATGGACATTTGTGTTGGGGCTAGTGCTCTGATGTCTTGAACTTACCATTGCCACGATTGCTAGTGCTGCATTGATGGGTAACTAAGACCCAGCAATGCAGCTGAAAGCTGTGGGCCATCGGCTATGAAGAGAATTTTGGGGGGGGCCTTTTGCACCAGGGCACATGAGGCTTTAGCTACGTGTGTGTGTGTGTGTGTGTGTGTGTGTGTGTGTGTATATATATGGGTTTATTCACCACCAGGTGGAAAGAATGAGCAACGTTTCGGTTCACACCTGAACCTTTCACGAGGAAGGTTCAGGTGTGAACCGAAACGTTGCTCATTCTTTCCACCTGGTGGTGAATAAACCAACATCTCCATAAGGCATAATTTACACGAGCGTAATATACGCGCGTGCTTTACGCACCTATATTACTCTATGGGGCAGTGCAGACAGTCCGTGGGTTATGCGCAGCGTGAGTGCGCTGCGTAAAACTCACGACATGTTCTATATTTCAGCGTTTTTCGCGCATCACGCACCCATTGAAGGCAAAACGCACACGCTCGTGTAAATAAGGCCTTACACTGAAGTCCTGGTGCTGTTACTTGTCCTCCGTTCCTGTTCTCTGATTCCAAGGAGTTGATTCATCCTTCTACTGGTAACGTGCACATGGCCTGATTGCCTTGAGTGCTGTGTTTTTCCTATCTACTTGAACTATATATATATATATATATATATATATATATATATATATATATATATCTGGCGTTTGCACACTGCTTGGGACATGCATGCTGCTGCATAGACCACGGCCTAGATCCTCTCCTGTGCCTTACATCTGAATCTGTATCTCTTCAGCATCCTGCCCATATTTTGGAATGATATAATAGAACTAGTATCTCTGCTAAATGTGATTCCTGAGCAAGGCATCATGGGACATGTAGTTACCAGAACTACTGCTTACAAAACATTAACACTACTGTGAATATAAACTGAATTATTCTCTCAAAAGTAAGTTAGTCCTTATTCACACGACCGGGTTTCCCGGCCGTATGACGACCGTTCAAAAATCGTCCGTTACAAGGCTGCAGTAGGAACAATAGACACCTAATGGGGCTATTCACACGGCCGATTTTTTGATGGCCTTGGAAACCTGGCCATCAAAAAATGGGTCATGCCCTATTTTCGGCCGTTTACCCGGCAGCCCCGCTCCCATAGAAGTCTATGGGGCCGTGTATTACCCGGCCATCACCGGAGTGTGTCCCGAGTGACTGCCGTGTCTTCCGTCGCTCGCGCTCTCCTCCTCCTCCCAGTGCAGAGTGCATGGGGGGAGGAGGAGGAGGAGGAGGAGGAGGAGGAGAAGGGTGAGGGTCTTTTTATGCTCCCTGTAGGAGTCGGAATCCTCAATCCCCAGCTGGGGATTCCGCTACAGAAGAAGTGTGAGACCAAACTGTCCATGGACACAGTGACGTCACTCACTTCTGAAGTGGAATCCCCGACCCTGTGGCCGTATATGCACATTGAAGTCAGTGACTTCTCCTGGAAGGGGGGGAGTGGGGGTGCATTACCGGCTGGGTGGCATTATCTACAGAGGGCTGTGTGTGGCAACAAATTTAAATTAAATTCATCCGATTTTAAAACGGACAGGGAAAAAAACGGGTCAAAATCGTCCGTTAAAAAACGGCAACACGGCCCGGAACGGATGCAAAACGGCCGATTTTATCGGCCGTCATTCGGACCCTGACGTGTGCATAAGGCTGGGTTCACACGACAGGGTCCCGCCCGAGTGTCGGCTGGTAAAATCGGCCATTTTGCCCGGCCGGTTTGCATAAAGTTTTGCATCCGTTCCGGGCCGGGCAGATCTGGACAGTGACATCAGCGGCAACGCCTGAAGGGGAATCCCCATGTGTTCGGGGATTCCGCTTCAGGAGTTTCCCCTGATATCACTGCCCAGATATGGACAGAGACATCAAGCGCTCTGTCCAGGAGTGGAATCCCCGAAAACATGGGGATTCCGCTCCTTCAAGGAGCTAAAGTGGAGCTAGCACATAGCAGAGCTGGGAGATTCCTCCCTGCTCTGCTATAGTGGCGTCGCTACAGTAGTAGCAGCCGCAGCAACTGCTAGCGGCGCCATTGAAGGTGTCGCCGGGCCAGGGCACTTTTAAAACAAGCAGGGGAAGGGAGCCAGGGCAGCGCTCCCTCCACCTGCTGTACACCCCGGCCCTGCCACACAGTGTACAGCGATGCCATTCGTCCGAATGGCATAAGCTCCTCCTCACATGCACTCTGCGCTGTGAGGAGGAGGAGATAGAGCGCAAGCGACGGAAAACCCGGCCATCACTCGGGACACACTCCGGTGATGGCCGTGTATTACCCAGCCCCATAGACTTCTATGGGGGCCGGGCACCCGGCCGAAAATAGAGCATGTCCCATTTTTTGACGGCCGGTTCCTGCCGTCCAAAAATCGGTCGTGTTAATAGCCCCATTAGGGGTCTATTATTCCTATTGCAGCCGGGTGCCGGCCGATTTATGAATGGCCGGCACCCGGGCGGGAAACCCTGTAGTGTGAATGAGGCCTTAGACTTTCTATTGAGCCCGTCCACTGCTCCCGGGAAAGCCGCGAAGAGTTGGGAGGTCTCTAGTCAATACACATGAGGTTTTCATCGGATTCGACTAATGACAATGGCCAATACAGATGTTATGGGACTACAACGCTCAGCAAACCTTAACCAGCTTTGAGTCCTATTATCAAGGACCTAATAGGGTTGGGCTTGCCAAGGCAATAGTACAACCTCCATATCACGGCTTCACAGGGCCACCTTTACACACAGCTTATGAATAGTGAAAGGTGGCATACAGTAGCCCAGCATGTTGTTAAAGGGCATGTTACTAGACAGAGCCCAAATGATTAGGGCATCTATGACATGCCAAGTACGTGGGGGCACCCATTACCCTGCATTGTATTTGTCTCGCCTCGCATGGTTGTAAATTTTTCTTCTGTAATCTTATTCAGAAATTGAGTATACACAGGTGGGTACTATTGATGCCATGTGAGCCCTCTTGGTGCGTCTGACTGGCCGTGAGGGCTCATTTGAATACAACGTAAGAGTCTCATAAATGCCCTAACGACCCACCCGGACTGTGTCTGGTGACATGTACCCTTTCATTAACCCTTTGTAACTGCTATGCAGAACAGTGTATATTATGGTTTCTGCAGTTCTACAGATGTCCACAAAGGGGCAGACTTGTTACACATTCTGACAGCAAATCAACTAACTGTTATTTATTTCTGTTAGGCTACGTTCACACTTGCGTTGAATAATCTATTATTCTGATCCGTTTTTAGATCAGACTAAGGTTAAAAACGGAGCCGTTAAAAATCCCATTGAAATCAAAATAATAGATGCAAACGGATTACAATTGACCCCAATGATAAAAAGAACTAGTAAGAGTCCTGTACTCTGCACTTTTATCTCCGTAAAGAAAAACGGATGACTAACATAACGGATGCAAATGGATACTAACGGATGCAATTAAAAATCCCATTGCTTTCAATGGGATTTTTAACGGCTCTGTCTTTTATCCATTATTCTGAAAATGGATCAGAGTAATGGGTTGTACAACACAAGTGTGAACTTAGCCTTACTTCTATAGCGCCAACATATTTTGCAGCGCTGTACTTACTGTCCCCAGTGGGGATCACAATCTAAATACCCTATCTTTATATTTTTGGAGTGCCCGGAGGAAACTCAGACAAGCACGGGTGCCAACCGCTGAGCCCCTGTGCTGCTATTAGCTTGTGTGAATCCAGCCTCACTGTCACAATACGGCGCTTAAAATGACGGCTCGTCAAAAGAAGTGCAAGTCACTTTTTAGGACGCTTTTGGAGCCGTTTTTCATAGACTCTATTGAAAACAGCTCCAAAAATGGCTGTAAAAAAAGCAGAGAAAAACGCGAGTTGCTCAAAAAACTTCTGAAAATCAGGTGCTGTTTTCCCTTGAAAACAGCTCCGTATTTTCAAATGTTTTTTGTTAAGCGTGTGAACATACCCTAAGGCTTTATTCAGAAGAACGGGAAAAACGTCCATGCAACGCGCGTGATTTGCACGCGCGTTGCACGGACCTATATGTGTCTATGGGGCCGTGCAGACATGTCCGTGATTTTTCCTCAGCGTGAGTCCGCTGAAAAAAAGTCACGACATGTCCGTTCTTTCGGCGTTTTGCACGCATCACGCACCCATTGAAGTCAATGGATGCGTGAAAACCAAGCATGCCGCACGGAAGCACTTCCGTGCGAACTGCGTGATTCGCGCAACAGCTGTCAAAAGGATGAATGTAAACAGAAAAGCACCACGTACTTTTCTATTTACAAACATCCAAACGGAGTGTCTTTGAGATGAGCGAACCCGGACAACCGAACCGAACTTCACCGGGTTCGGCCGAACTCGTTTTGGCCGAACCCGGCAAAAAAATTTCCGGTACGCGACGTCAGGAGATAGTCACTGTCCAGGGTGCTGAAAGAGTTAAACTGTTTCAGCACCATGGACAGTGACTTCCGATCCCAATATACATGAACGTGTAAAAAAAAAAAAAAGTTCTGACTTACCGATAACTCCCGGCTTCTTCCTCCAGTCTGACCTCCCGGGATGACAATTCAGTCCAAGTGACAGCTGCAGCCAATCACAGGCCAAGCACAGGCTGCAGCGGTCACATGGACTGCCGCGTCATCCAGGGAGGTGGGGCCAGATGTCAAGAGAGGCGCGTCACCAAGGCAACGGCCGGGAAGTTCTCGGTAAGTACGAACCTCTTTTTTTTTTAACAGGTTGCTCGATATGGTGATCGGAATTCACTGTCGAGGGTGCTGAAAGAGTTACTGCCGATTAGTTAACTCTTTCAGCACCCTGGACAGTGACTGACGTCGACTAGCCTCATCTCTATGATGGCGGCTGCGCGAAAATCACGCAGCCGCGCATCATACACGGATGAAACACGGAGCTGTCAAGTGGTTTTTGCGTTCGTGTGAATCCAGCCTAAGGGTATGTTCACACGTACTGTTTTCAGATGTAATTTGGGCGTTTTACGCCTCGAATTACGCCTGAAAAAACGGCTCCATTACGCCTACAAACATCTGTCCATTGCTTTCAATGGGTTTTACGATGTTCTGTTCCCACGAGGTGTTATTTTATGCGCCGCTGTCAAAAGACAGCATAAAAATATGCCCGCGTCAAAGAAATGCATGTCACTTCTTGGGACGTTTTTGGAGCCGTTTTTCATTGACTCCATTGAAAAACAGCTCCAATAACGTCCGTAAAGTACGCCGCGAAAAACGCGAGTAGTTAGTTCACACGGAGTGTTTTTAGTCGTATTTTGAGGGCGTTTACGCCTTGAAAAACGGCTGAAAAAACTAAAGCTGAACGCCTACAAACATCTGCCCATTGAAATCAATGGGAAAAAAATAGTATTTAGTTCATACGGGGCGTCTTTTTACACCGCTGTTTTAAAAAACGGAGCGTAAAAAGACGCTCCGTAAGGGTATGTTCACACGGCCTATTTTCAGACGTAATTCGGGTGTTTTACACCTCGAATTACGCCTGAAAAGACGGCTCCAATACGTCTGCAAACATCTGCCCATTGCTTGCAATGGGTTTTACGATGTTCTGTTCAGACGAGGTGTAATTTTACGCGTCGCTGTCAAAAGACGGTGCGTAAAAAGACGCCCGCGTCAAAGAAGTGCATGTCACTTCTTTGGACGTTTTTGGTGCCGTTTTTCATTGACTCCATTGAAAAACAGCTCCAATTACGTCCGTAATGGATGCCGCAAAAACACGCGTGTACTTTCAAAAACGTCTGAAATTCATGAGCTGTTTTCGCCTGAAAACAGCTCCGTAATTTCAGACGTATTTTGTTAAGACGTGTGAACATACCCTCAAAAGAAGTAGCATGTCACTTCTTGAGAAGTTTTTTGGAACTGATTTTATGTTCACACACAGTTTTTTTGACAAGTTTTTTTGGTGGAAACCGCTCCGCAAAACTCGTCAAAAACCGTCTGAAAATACCTCCCATTGATTTCAATGGGAGGCGGGGGTGGTTTGCTCCCGCGAGTGGTAAAACCGCCTAGCGAAAGAAAGAAGCGACATGCCCTATCTTTGCGCGGTTACGCCTCTGACCTCCCATTGACATCAATGGGAGGCAGAGAAAGCGTATTTCGCTGAGTTTTTTTTGCCTGTAGCACTCAACTCCGTGTGAACACAAAACACTATGAAAAACACCTCAAAAAACGCCGGAAAAGAAGTTTTTTGCAGGAGGAAAATTCTGACTCAAAATTCCGTTTGGGATTTTGAGGCAGATTTTGTCCTTCCTGCACATCGTTTGCCGCGATTTTCGCCGCGTTTTTTGCCTGCGGCCATTGAGTGCTACGGGCAAAAAACTCAGCAAACTACGCTTTCTCTGCCTCCCATTGATGTCAATGGGAGGTCAGAGGCGTATCCACGCAAAGATAGGGCATGTCCCTTCTTTCTTTCGCGAGGCGATTTTTGACGAGTTTTGCGGAGCGGTTTCCGCTCCAAAAAGCTCGTCAAAATACTCCGTGCGAACAAGGCCAGACATTTTTTGAGCAACTCACGTTTTTCGCTGCCTTTTTCTCCGCCGTTTTTGGAGCTGTTTTCAATAGAGTCTATGAAAAAACGGCTCCAAAAACGTCCCAAGAAGTGACTTGCACTTCTTTTGACGTGCCGTCATTTTACACGCCGTCTTTTGACAGCGACGCGTAAAATAAAGGCTCGTGGGAACAGAACATCGTAAAACCCATTGAAAGCAATGGCCAGATGTTTGTAGGCGTATTAGGGGCGTTTTTCAGGCGTAATTCGAGGCGTAAAATGCCAGAATTACGTCTGAAAATAGGCCGTGTGAACATACCCTCAAAAGAAGCTCCAAATTAAAAGCAGCTTCATTTTCAGCTTCAAAAACGCCTGAAAATCAGAGGCTGTTTTATCTGAAAACAGCTCCGTATTTTCAGACGTTTTTGAGTTTGCGTGTGAACATACCCTAAGGCTGGGTTCACACGAGCATGTTACGTCCGTAAAGGACGGAACGTATTTCGGCCGCAAGTCCCGGACCAAACACAGTGCAGGGAGCCGGGCTCCTAGCATCATAGTTATGTACGACGCTAGGAGTTCCTGCCTCTTCATGGAACTACTGTCCTGTACTGAAAACATGATTACAGTATGGGACAGTTGTCCGGCAGCGAGGCAGGGACTCCTAGCGTCGTACATAACTATGATGCTAGGAGCCCGGCTCCCTGCACTGAGTTCGGTCCGGGACTTGCGGCCGACATACGTTCCGTCCTTTACGGACGTAACATGCTCGTGTGAACCCAGACTAAGAGCTTACAGAGCAGTTCGGCGTGGTTGTCATATTGCGTGATAATGGCTGCGCTGTGTTGTGGGTGAAATCACTGGTTACCTACAAAATCGTGCGACCATTAATGAATAGACCCTTACATTCGCACCATTTTGCAAGTAACCAGCAGTTCTACCGTAACACCCCGCAGCCATCAAGCAATATGACAACTGCGACAAACAGCGAGCCGACGCGGGTGTCTGCTTAGAGTCCTGATTTGAGGCAAAATCGCTGCGGTTGATGCGATATTGCGTAACCGCATAGAACGCCAAAAAACCTGCCCGTGTGAATACACCCTATAGCTCACAAAAGATTGTCTAGATTGGATGCAATAGTAGCAAATTATCAGCTGTTAGGCCTCATGCAGACTGCCGTTGGTTATTGACAGATCCGTGAATCAACGGACCGCTCTCGGATGGCTTCCATGTGCAGTCCGTTGTTTCACAAACCAAATGAATGAAAAGGCAGAGACTGTTCCGTCAAAAACAGTCAGGAGTAGGACCTGTCCTATTTTTGACGGAACGGCCACACGGTTCCGTTAAAACAACGGCAGTGTGCATGGCCCCATTGAAATGAATGTGTCAGGGTGCTATCAGTTAAAAAAACGGATAGCACCCTGAAGAAAAAAAAACTGAAGTAATAGTACATATTTTCAGCCTCTGGATATAAACAAAAAGGTTTTCATTCACTGACAGCAAAAATATTTCCACAGAAAAAACGTTCTGATGTCCCGACCCATTGGGCCGAATAACAAACTGCTCTGCTGCAACTGTATATAAAATTCACATCCTCACATATGAAGACAGCAGGACGTGAAGATGACGGGAAAAGTGACTTCAGCGAAACTTTATTTATAGGAAGGAAACAGATGACAAAATAGAACCAAGATCTCAAAGTCCAAGAAGGAAAAAGTAAGAAAAATAGCTGAGGCCGAGCGTACAGCCAGAGTAATGAGTGGCTGGTTTTATAAGGGCATTGTGCAACACGTTATTATCTGTTGCCGTTCTGCCAAATATCGCAACATCCAAGAGGGTAACTATAGGGGGTCATTTTATTCACTGACAGCAAGCAGAGATCTAGAAACATACGTTTCCTCTTTTATTATACAATGATTGAGCTTTATAGAAAAATGGAAATTAAATGGGTCTGCGTTTGTTTTTTTTAAGGCCTCCTTCACACACGTTTTTTTTTCCGGCAATGTAAACTGCATAAAAAATCGCTTCTAACAACGCTCGCGTTATTAAAATGTACCAAGCTTTTTATTTATGCGGTTTTGGTCGCGGTTTTTCATTTGGTGTCATTTTGCACGTGTTTTTTTTTCTGGCGTTTTTGAAGTCCTATAGAGAAGGTTATGGGAAAAACACCTGAAAAAGCGCCACGTCCAGAGCGTGCTGCTTTGGGGAAAAAACGCCACTGACCACAAAATTGCCTCAAAAACACCACAAACCAAAACGCAGTTGTAAGTAGTGGATTTTGTATTTTACTATAGATTTTAATATAACTTCTGGATACACTAAAACGAGCAGTTAAAAAATGCCACGAAAAACACAGCAAAACGCTGTGTGAATCCAGCCTCAACAGCACCCCCCCTGGAATATATCTGGTATTGCAGCTCACCCCCAGTCACTTGAATATGATCGCGCTGCAATACCGAACACAGCCCATAAACAAGAGTGGCGCCAGTTCAGGTGAAAAAGAAGCTGGAACTCTTTTTTTTCTCCAAGTCTCCGGAGTTGCAGCGAGTTTACAGCCATGTGCATTACTCCCAGGGGGAGGGATAGGAGGAACGGGCATATTGGTTTCCTACATGCCAAGTACTTTGCTCCTCCGGGAGATAAGCGGTGTCAAAGGAGTCCTGCAGCCATTTCGTTCCATCTCCCCATTGAAATAAATATGGATGTTTGGCCGAGCTTGTAGGTTTATGGGGTGTCAGGAGAGCTAGCTATCACCCGAATCATCTGTAAAGTGTTTGGCCTACACTCCACATGTATAAATCTATTTTGCCATTGTATATTTTGCCATTTTATTGTGTGAAGTGCGGGTCACCCAGCTTTCCTGGAGTCCTGAGTGGAAAGTCTGCAGCGATTTATTGCGCCTTAACTATGGGAATGGGAATAATGGATGACAACCTCTGCAGCTGCCATATTGGTTATCACAGACAAGCGAAAAGATGGCTGAAGAGAATATGGAGATACTGAACACAAAAGTAAGACATTTTTACTGGAGATTTTAGTTTATTTTTTTAAAAGTAAAGGTCCTTTAATTAAATTTTCCACCATTCTTCCCGCAGAAAGACAGGACTGTCAGGACCGGCACACCTTCCTCCAGGAAAACTCATTTCCCTATTAGGAGGCACAGGACATTCCTGCAGCAGCAGTGAACTCTGGGAGTTGTAGTCTTCACTCAGCACTTCCTCCCTGCTTTTAATAGCTGCCTGGACTACATTTCCCAGCATGCACTGGCCCAGCTCCACACCTGCCTGGAAGTTCAGGCAGTTTAATGATTGTCTAGGGTTTCTCACAGTTAGAAAGTGGAAGGAGATGTTTCCCGGGGCTCAGAGTGACACTGACAGACACTGAGAGGTGAGTACAGTCCTCCGTCTCCATAACATAGCTCACCATTGAGTAGTGGTGTAAGGCTGGGGGACTACAACACCCAGCATGCCCTGGCAGCCTTACATTATGGAGGTTGTAGTCCACCATGAACTGGAGAGCGGCAGGCTGCAGACCACTGATCGAATGGCCGTTCTTTAAGTTTGCTTTGCTTTTTGGCAGTGTTGTAATCCAATCCTTTCCATAATTTGCTTGTTATTAAGTGTGATTTTGGAGACTAAGAAGCCAAGTGACTTGTGTTAGGTATTATAGATTGTGCCCCCCTAGTGTCGGGGGTTATACATGTAGGATTTCGTTAGCGCTTTCTTTTTATTAGCTGGAAATAATATTTTTCTCTCTCCCCAACATCCGGATGTGGAAGTGCTGATGGCGTGTATAAATATATGCCCCCGGCCTTCTCATTATTAAAACCAGTGCAAAAATAAAGCCATTGCCCATAGCAACCAATCACATTGCAGCTCTCATTTCTTAGAAGTCCTTTTCAAAGTGAAACCAGCAGTCTGATTGGTTGCTATGGGCAACGCCTTGGGATCTGTCTGGTTCCAGAAGTCAATCACACAATGATGGCCGGACACTGGGATCTAGATGTCGGGTGCAATCAGGTGGTCCCCACAGACATCCGATATTTGGTGCAACCTGTCAACTAAATTATGTCTGCGAACCCTGTCCATACTGTTTGCCTGGTGGAAGAATATGTCTACAATCTGCAGCGCATATGTTATGCTGTTTGTTAAAACCCAATTCGCTTTCATTGTAATGTACGTGACGTGTGAACTCAACCTTACACGTCCAGAGGTCACATGACTGACAGCGAGGTGTAGATAAAACGCTGACTGTTTCCAAGGGCAAACAGCAGATTTTTTTTTTTTATCAGCTTTCGTGTATAGGAATATAAAAAATAAACGTCTAAAAACCTCTATGCGATCCCCGTGCACACGACTGTAGTTTTCATTCGTAATTACGGATGAAATTCTGCACCCTTTCATTTCCATAGGCCGCGGACACCTTTCCGTATATTTACGGATGTGTGTCCGGGCCGTAGAAATGATCCGCCAAATCTAGAACATGTCCAATTTTTGTCCGCAACTGGGCACTTCCGCAATAGCAGATGGCTACGCATGTGCATCCGTATTTGCGGACAGTAAAAACCATTACGGTCGTGTGCATGAGGCCTAAGTGATGAAGACAGCCCAGCCTGTGAATTCACATGGTGTGTTTTTTGCTGCGGACTTGCGACAGATGTAAATCTTTCGCGATGTAAAGGGTGAAATTCTCACCGGACCTCTTTCCTGACATCTTTCCCCTCCGCCATGTTTCCTTTCACTACCAATTCAATGAGGTTTAATTCTCTGGCCGGGGATTCCACTCTTGGAGGAGCCCCTGACGTCACTGTCCATATATAGATAGTGACATCAGGGGCTTCTCCAGGAACGGAATCCCTGGCCAGAGGGTCGGCCCCCCACCTACCTTCCCTCCTAGTTGCAACCAGGGGCACATGCCCTGCCTGCCCACCCTAGCTACGCTCCTGTGTCAGCCCGACGGAGGCTAAAAGGACACTCTTTTGTCCTCTATTGGTGTACGGTTGGCATATGCGCCAAGAGCTTTCCCGTGCGTATGCCAAGTGAACACTGCAGTGTGAATTCAGCCTTCGCTACAACTTGTCTGCGCAGACTTCACTGATCTGACTTCTTGGTCTCCTCAGATGGTGTCCCTCAAAATATTGCTATATACATAGTACCCGCAATAACAGAGCCACACATTTTGGGTGGTGGAGACTCCCATGGTCACTAAGGTGGCATAGACCCTGCGTGCCCTCCCTGGTGGAGTCTATAATTCGGCCCTGCATGCAGTGGATTCCAAGCTGGTAAAACGGGACGTGGTATATAAAATAAACGATGCGCTTAGATGATGAAATGATGCGCATGTGAGGATTATGTCTCTGGGAAACATAAACTATGAAACGATTATTTGCCTAGATAATGGTTTATGAGCGGCCTGCCATTGCAGGAGGCGGATGACACATCATATGCGCGATTAGCCTTTATTATACTGTAATTGCTGCACGTCGTATTGTCTCATGACGGGGTGGAAGCCACAATATTTGAATACCCTTGCGTTGGGGGTCACTGTCATAGCCCGGTCTCTGCTTTACAAGGTGAGCAGCTGGCGCACGTGCACCTTTTATAATACAAAGGAAAGAGTGCTTGGCTCAGAGCCATGGTGCGCCGGTATCAGCTGCTGTACACACCTGAATTAACCTTTTCCTCGCAGGCACCAAGTGATGCGTTAAGACGTTCCGGCTGAAAAACTGCACCACAATTTGGTGCGTTTTTTGTGGCCGGAGTTCCCTGCGGCGACCTGGCCGCATACGCTGTGTGCCGTTATGCTGCGTATCTGCCCTGTGTGAACGTGGCCTATCTGTAGATTTAGGCATAAGGGACATGTATGAACTTTGCACGTTCTGAACATTTATTTTTAGGAGGTCTTGTGCGTCTCGGGCTCTGCTTGGGTCAGACTTCTAGCCACAAACATGACACTTTTTGCATTCTTTGAAATGTGACGCTTTGATGCAACATGGCGTGAAGGCGCCCATGATTATAAAGTCCTGGGTGGTATTTTCGCAATGTCCTAACTTTCAGAAAATATGTTTATGGGGGCATGATATGATTATTATTTTACAATCCGAGAGGAAGGGGCCCTATGGATATTAGGTTGTCGCAGTTTTTGTTTTTAAGCTTTTTCCGTTTCCCTCGGTCTCGTTCTTTTTGCTCATACTCTTACGCAATCTTTCCACACTTTTTTGCTCTCGTACCGTCCCTCTAGTTTCTGTCTCTATTTGGATTTTCGTCCATTACAATATTTTTTTTTACTTAGGCAATTATTGACTCTGTTGTGAAATTTGTTTAGTTCTTATTGAGAAGTGAATCTCGGAGATGAAAACGTCAGTTCTTCTAATGAAGAAATGAACTATTCCTCAAGCCTCGTCTTGTTTGTTTGCATGTTAGGTAGTCGGTATCTCTGAGAGGGCCATGGGTATAATCCAGGTAGGGAGGAGAGATCTCCAGCAGATTAATCGGACGTGACCATCTCGCTAATGTCGTCAATGTTGGCCGTCAGTTCTCACTGCGTTGTGTTTAGGTGAGCGCGCCAGTTGTGAAGCTGAACATGGATCCTATGGAACAATTCTAGGAGTCCCTAATATTTCTGAACTGCGGCCTATATCGTAAGACTAAAGATAACCAGGGTGCCATGAGGCACTGGCAGGGAGGTAGTATACGATTGAGACAGGGGCATTGGCCAAAATACCAAGGGTACATGCCTCTGGTGCTACCAACGACTGCTATTCTTGCCCTTGTCTCCTGTCCTACAATTCAAAGCACTGAGGATGGTTTGTTCTACTAAGGCCCCATGCACACGGCTGTGCCTGTAATCACGGGCCATGATTACGGGCACGGCCGCGGGCAACCACTCACATTTTTGGCCCGTGCTCCCAAACAAAGTATTCGAGCACGGCCTGTAAAATGCAAGAGAACGGCCATGTTTCCTAATTTGTGGCACACTTCTACGGCCCGGACACCTTCTCGCAAATATACGGGAAGGTGTCCGTGGTGAATAGAAGTGAATGGGTTCGTAATTGCGCACCGTAACTACGGTACGCAATTAGACTTTTCCGGTCATGTGCATGGGGCCTAAGTTTATGGAAAGCCGGTGTGGCAACTAAGCTTGCCACCAGGATGGTAAATCACCGTGCCAGCTGGTACTTACACATTAAAAGTTAAAAAAAATTTACTGGTGAAAACAAGTGCGGTATTTTTGCACAATCAGACCTTTGCCAGGTAACCCATCCCTCGGGCCACCATCAGCGGCTGGACTAGGGCTTTTTTTGGGGTGTGTTTACACATGACAATGTTGTGGTGTTATTTGTCACGGTTTGCAGAAAATTGTGGCATAAAATGGCACGAAATCAGCCCCTGTGAATACAAACTGAATATGTCTGATGTTTTTGGGTGGAATAGGGACTGTGATGGTGTCTGTTGTGGTTGTGACATGTTTTACTTCAATCCACCAAAGAAACTACAGTGATCTATACATAGCCTTCAATAATGCCCCATGGATCGGAGAAAGTGCCTTTTTTACCAGTTGCAACCAATCAGATGACTGCTTTATATGGTGGTATTATGTGGGCTGTATGTGATCACTCTAAACGGCCCTGACAAATAAACGGTGAACTCTGAATGGACGTTGAGCTCAATACAAATGACTCTCATTTAAAGAGCTTATTCGAGACTAGAAAAACATGCCTGCGTTTTTCCAAAGACAGTGCCACACCTTTCCACAGGTTGCATCAGGTATTGCATCTCAGCCTCATTCACTTAAGGATTCCTGTAATGTCTCCTGGAAATCTGCCAGACACTGAGATTAAAAGGACGCTATGAAGCTGTGGATCTAATGAAGTACTGGCATTTACAATTGAGAGCCCCGGAGCCATTTGTCAGTAGTTTAATCTAGCCATGATAGTAGGTGTGGTAGTCCGCGCCTTCCTGTGATTCATCAAAGTATCCGATGCCCAGGTATGGGGTGTCTACCTGCATTACTTGGTCACCTCTTCTGACTAATGTATTTATAAAACTTGTGTGGCTAACGGTAATAATGATCACCAAATTAAGTCTGTAGCTCTACTGCATCTGTAGAACTACAAGCTCCAGCCAATTCTGTATCAACTATTGAAAGTTACAGCTCTATAAAAGCCGTAGACTCTTCTACCGTATACTGTATCCAAACTAAGAGTTACACTACATGGATAAAAGTATGTGACCCCTTTTTCAAAGAACAGGTTCAGTTATTGTTGCCATTGGTTAAAATCAAGCATGCAGCCATACGATCTCTATGGACAACATGAGCAAGAGGAGAGCTCCGTGCTGAGCCGTCTGACCCTTTCGAGCATTAGGGCAGTGCCCATCAGACCATGGCCGGAGGGGGCCCACAGGCCCTTAGTCAGTTACAGCACTCACAAAATTTGAGTGCATGGCCTGTTAACCCAATTCAAGTGTATCATAGTTCTAGTAAGTGGTAAGGGACCCGGGCTACTCTCATGTTAAAGCGGGCCCCCTGTTAACTCATTTATTTTGTCCATTGCCACAGACAAGATTTAGTGGAAAGACACGCCCAGCGGGAACAAATCCCTATTTTAATTGGTTTTCCAGCTAACAACATTTATGCATATTGATTTAAAATTTCTGATTGGCGAGGGTCCAACTGCTGGGAAACCTCCCCTGATCCCGAGGACGGTGCCCGATCATGCTCCATTAACATCTGAGCGAGCGTGCTCTACTGTTTCTGTATCTTCTACAATGGTGCGTGACCACACACATGCCGCCAGCTCTCGGCCAGGAACAGGTCGGTCAAATTTTCAATAGGCAAATATCTACCAAAATTCTATATTTCTAGTGAATTGTTTTATAAGAGTCCAGTGCTGATATGGGATCCTCTCACTTTAAAAAAAAATGTGTTCTTCTCTTCATCCCAGGTGGTTGCCAGTGGCTGTGAATGTGAGTCCTCGAGCAGGGCGGTGCATCCATACACTCAGGAGTTAATGTGCTGGGAGGCAGGGACTGAGGAAGTGTAGACTGTGTACTTGGAGACCAGGAGAGGGTTATCCGGCGTCTCCACAGGGACTTGTCGCAGAGCATTGCACTGTTGCTCATGAATACAGTAAGTCCGCTCTGCCTGGTTTTCTTCATATTGCGCTCGTCTTGTCTGCTTGTAAACTCTGCAGGTGTTTGGTGACTTCACATGAGTGTCCAGACCTGCAGACATCTGCTGCACCCCCTAAATATACACTCTGGGCCGTGCATGGATCATAGGCATCACTATTCTCTGTTGTACCTATAAACTTGTATCTCATGGTTATTGTATCATACTGATCATCTGCCTGTGCCGTTCCTAGTATAGCAAGAATATGATAAAATGCTTCACATTCAGACTTTGTACACAGGCCCATATAACAGGAAAGCCAGAGATGGTTATAGGGCGGCAACCGTGGCGATTGCCCATGGTCCCTCTTTATTAGGGGCCTCCCAGGGATGGGAACCCCAGGAGCAAACGAAGACTACCCACTATTATTTAGCGGTGCATGATGGTACTATTTTGGAATTGAATTGCAGTGTTATGTTGGCACGATATGGCAGTGTTATTTGGGCTGTATGTGACTGTATTATCTTGGGACTATATGGTGGTATTATGTGGACTGTATGACTGTATTATCTTGGGACTATATGGTGGTATTATGTGGACTGTATGACTGTATTATCTTTGGCACTATATGTCTGGGGCCGCACCGTCCATGAGGCGAGATGAGCATCTCATCTCAGGCGGAGCCCCGCTGCCTCTCTCAGGGGGCGGCGGCACCACTGAAACAGCCGCCACCCCCCCCCCTCCTGCACTATAATTGTACCTGCGTCTATAGGACTCCGATGCAATTACATGCATAAGCACTGAATGGCGGGACACGTTCCGTGCCCTGCGATTCAGCGACTTTCACTGACGTAAGCAGCATGATGTCGTCGTGCGGCTAACGTTGTTGAATGACAGAGCCAAGGTAGCCTGCCAATCAGTGTTTTTCAACGACGCAACAGTGAAAGGCGCTGATTGGGCGGGCAGAATGACCAGCAACTCAGCGCCGTGTCGTTCAGCCCCAGCAGACCTGCATTGCAAAAAGACTGCACGGGAATGGGTTTAGGTGAGTATGTAAAGTTGTTTTTTTTTTGCTAAAAGTGTGAGGGGCTATATGTGCGGCACTATCTACAGGGGGGGTAGGGCTGTATGTGGGGGCTATATGTGCAGCACCATCTACAGGGGGTAGGGCTGTATGTGGGGGCTATATGAGGAGCACTACAGGGGGCTTTATGGGGGCACTGTCTACAGTGGGCTCTATGTGGGGCACTATCTATGGGGGCACGATCTACAGGGGGCACTGTGTGTGCGTATGGGACACAGTGTATGGTACTAATTATAATTAGAGGTGCAGTGTATGGTGCTATTATGTTTAGGGGCGTAGTGTGGGGCACCATAAGAATTGTATCTTTGTTTATATGTGCAGAAATGTTTGAAAAGTGAGAAGCTGAAGGCTGCTGAGTGGAAAACTGCTGAAATGTGCTGTGGCAGGGAGAAGTCATCATAGAGGTCTGGACCGGATGAAGAAGAAAAGAGAAAAAGAGCAACTAGAATAGTCACCGGTGAGTCACTTAATGTAAATGTTTATTCTGCCTCTAATCAGTAACGTAGTCACTGTATGATTTAATTTCCATTTTCGCTTCAGGCAGCAAAAAAGCTAGAATTGGCTCTGTATATGGCAGTATTATGTTGGCTGTATGTGACTGTATTATTTGGGCACTATATTGCGGTATTCTGCAGGCTTTATGTGACTGGATTATCTTTGCACTATATGGCAGTATTATGTGGGCTGTATATGGCGGTATTGTGTGGGCTGTATATGGCGGTATTGTGTGGGCTGTATATGGCGGTATTGTGTGGGCTGTATATGGCGGTATTGTGTGGGCTGTATATGGCGGTATTGTGTGGGCTGTATATGGGTAGGAACACACACGGCCTAAACACTGAGGGTTTTCCGCAACGGATTAATTGCAGAAATCTGCAGCATATTACAGTAGCAGCAGAGTGGGTGAGATTTCAACAAATTTCATCCCACACAGCGGAAAAAAGATGCAGACAAAGACGCACGTAAATTGACCTGTACGGTTGCTTCAGCCACAGCATGTCAATTAATGTTGCAGAATTGCTGCTCTTCTGTTGTGGGTTTTCCCCATTGAATTCATTGGGGTGCTTAAACCCGCAACAAATTTAGTATATGTTGCGACATTTGCGTCGGAATTGCAGCGATTCCACCACAAAAATAGTGAATAAGTATGAAAAAATTGTGAATAGTGAAAAAGTATGAAAAACAAAAAAGCTATACTTACCCAGAGTTCCCTGCTTCTTCTCCAGTCCGGCCTTCTGGGATGACATTGCAGGCCATGTGACTCTTGAAGCCTGCAATTGGTTGCAGAGGTCACATGGGAAGAACGTATGAATGTTGTTGTTTTTTTTTGTTTTGTTTTTTTTTTCAACCCTGCTTTTTGCAATGTGGTGCGGATTTTCAGACGGCATTTCCTGCGGTGTTCAGGGTGGATACACTGTGCAGCTTGACACAGCATATCCGCCCAGAACATTGTGCGTGCGTGCGTGCGTGCGTGCGTGCATCCTATGGCGGTATTATGTAGGCTGAAATAAAAAAAAAGTCGGGGAGTGGGCTCTAATTTGCTCGTTAAAGGGTTTTGATACCCAGGACAGAAGGGCCTGGTGATTTGTTTATTTTTTTTTCCCCCACTCCACACCCTTTCAATGTCCTTTGGGACAATTCTTCATCCGCTGGTCCTCTGTAGTAGGGAATCTTGCACAGGTTTTTAATTACCAGTAGCAAAGGGGACGGCACAACCAGTGCTGGTTCTGCTCTCTTTATGGGCCGGTTCACATCATCGTTCGCTTTCTGTCCCGGGTTTAGTCGGGTGAACCCCGCATCGGAAAGCCAAACTGAAACCACAGCTTCTGTTTCAGTCACCATTCCGGCAGGTTTCCGTTTTAACGACGGAATCAATAGCGGAGTTGCCTGCGTTATTGATTCCGTCGTTAAAACTAAACCTGCCAATGGTGACTGAAACAGAAGCTGTGGTTTCAGTTTGGCTTTCCGATGCGGGGTTCAACTGACGGAAACCTCCGACGCAACCCCGTAACGGAAAGCGAACGTTGATGTGAACAGGCCCTTATGTGTTATGTAATAAATGTATGGGTGTACGGACTCTATAGAAAGTCTATGAGCCCGTACTCAGATACATCGGCTTTCCGGAAAAAGCCGGACAGAAACAAAGCAGCTGAGTGCTCACACGAAAGCTTCAGCTGCTTCATTCTAGCGATTTGTGGGGGTCTCAGTGCTCGGACCCCCACCAATACAAACTTCTGACAGGTCACTATGACATCAGAAGTTTGTCAAACATTTATCTACACTGACCGTTTAGTTTAGTCCCATGAATACTGCATGTTTTTTGGTAGGCCGTTCTGTCTGTCCCATATAAGCCAAGGATAGAGCCCTGGACTGCAAATCTTTCTCTTGTGTATTCGTTTTTTGTTGTGTGTTGTGTTTTTTTGGTGTCGTTACAGAGTCTGATTCTCTTGTTCTGCAGCTCTGCGTAATATTTTCTGCAACTTGCGGCTTCGTTAGAAGTTTGTTTTTAAGGGTTAAGGCAGACACCCAGCCATTTGGCCAGGACTCTGCTCCTGGCATCGCGGTCCTGTCCCATAAGTTATGTGCATTCCACTGAAGCACTCCGTTTAATAGGTTCAGACGTGCCCTGCATCCTTTTCCCATGATTACTGCAGGGAGAATTCGATCGGCTGATAAAGAGGGAGGAAACGTGAAATCTACCATTGTTAGTGACGCCTATTTCTTCCTTCTATCGGCCGTTACAGGGGATCATTTGGGCATATGACGACTGTAGAATCATTCGCATTCTGTACGTCTGGAGCTGCAAAGAACTTCGCAAAGAATTTTAGAATGGTGATATGTAAATAATCGAACTGTCGGTCCACTAGTAGGTTGTTTTGGGTAAAGTTAGACAGTGGCGTGTGCCCACACTATGGAGCGCCAAATGTTCTATTAAACAACCAGGTCCTTAGGAATGAATTGAATATCAGAATGGTTTAAACTCAATGTCACAGAGGAAAATAATATCCTGATGTGACTTTATTGATGACGTTTGGGGGATGCAGTGACTATTAAGCCCCATAGAAAACAATGGAAATTGCCTGTGATAGTGACAGACATGAACAGTTTTTATGTGGTGTGGGGATTGTCATATAGGACTTGTCTTTCACTCTAGCTTTCATGTTCTAGCATTCTAGTTTTTTGACTCCACCTCTCCTGCTATTTGGCTCCACCCCTGACTATTTGGTTCATCTCTCTCTATTTGGCTCCACCCCTGACTATCTGGTTCATTTTTCTATTTATTTGGCTCCAACTCCTTGACTATATGGCTCCACCCCTGACTATTTGGTTCATCTCTCTATATGGCTCCACCCCTGACTATCTGGTTCATTTTTCTATTTGGCTCCAACTCCTTGACTATATGGCTCCACCCCTGACTATTTGGTTAATCTTTCAATTTGGCTCCACCCATATATAGTTCATCTCTCTGTTTTGCTCCACCTCTGACGTTATGGCTTCACAATTGGGCTATTTGGTTCTACCGTCCTAAATATTTTGCTCCAACGCTCTCTAGCTCATTTTGATTTGTTCTAGTCCCATCTCCATGTTCTATTGGGCCTTTTGAGCTTGCCTGGGCACCCCTGGAATATCCCCTGGGCACCCCTATAAGTTCTATAAACCATTCTAATGAGGAGTTGGCAGAATTTCCAGCTATATAAATATATTTATTGGTAAGTTCCACTATGTACAGTAAACCAGCGGAGGCTTCTATAGATCCATTGTGCACCGTTTCTAGGGTTCTACCTTTATTCCTTTGCTGTCTTCTAGTTTCTCACTGCCGGGTACCACGTGAACTGTGGATTGATAACTGGGAACAGGTGTCTTTCCTGGATAAGCGATTTATGGTGTTTCCTATCAGTTTGCATGTAGTCGAACTGCACGTATCCTATACTGAACAGTGTACACTGTGTGTTTTATTTATAGTCTTTGGGTGTGTTGGTGTCGTATTTAGACCTAGTTCAGACCTGAACATGACTTTCATATGTCATGCCTTACTACTGAATGTACAAGTTATCCAACATACCCTGCCCTCTCTCCCAACTGCCCACTCAACCCGTCAGGGCCGGCTCCATGCAGATATACTGTATGTAGGCCTTTAGGCTGCAGAGTCACAATGGACCCATATCAACCGCATCATTTGGCTGGACATGTATAGATCATCTTCTTCCCCCACCAAAGAAAAAAAATAATGGAGTGGCCACTGACACCTATCACCATTGTGATTTCATTCTGCAACATATCTAAGATTATGGACTAAGGGGCGTTTTGCTCCAGTGCACTCATCTAATGCCCCTTTCTCCCCGCTGCCCGTTATCTGCTCTGCCCTACAATTGTCCATCCTTGTAGCGCCGTTTCTCTTACCCTGCACGGCAAACCTTTTATTTTCTTCATTTCTGTCTCTCAATGCGATACACAATCGTCATTTGTAAGGCAACGGTTAAAAAAAAGAATATTCCATTACTGGCCATAATGAAGTCACAGGACAGTTTGTGGGGCAAAGTCCACTAGCGGGCCAGGAAGTAGTGGCGGTGTGAAAGTCGTGTCACAGAGGACATAGAGAACGTGCGGCAAAACAGTGCCTTATCTCCATGGAGTCTGTATTCTGATAGCAGACCTGCACAATTCCTATGGAAAGCAACTTTAAGCATATCAATTGTCCTGAATACTCTGTACCCATCTTGCTATGAGGGCCAAACATGCAAAGGAAGGGGATGCAAATTAAAAATCTATTCTCCACTTTCCAAGCGCTGGTTTGCGCCAGAAAGCCTTTCATCTTAGGATAGGTTCAGTCCTTCATGGGACCGAAAGGTTACATGACCCACAGACTGCTTCCATCTACATTTACTACAGATAAATATTACAGGATTTTAATTACAGGGGGATTTGGGGAAGCTAGAGGTTTGGGCGGAGAAAGGGCAATTGAAGTCTAATATGGATAAATATAAGGTTATGCACTTGGGCCGAGAAAAAACAAATTCTACAATTATGTATTAGGTGGTAAAACTGCTAGTGAAAAATACTTGGGGATATTGGTGGACAGTAAACTTAATTTTAGCAACCAGTGTCAGGTAGCTGCTGCAAAGGCAAAGAAAATTATAGGATGCATCAAATGAGGCCTAGATGCACATGACCAGAACAGTTTGGTCTATACTAATCACTGGTCAGACCACATATGGAATATTGTGTACAATTTTGGGCACGTGTATAAGAAGGACATAGCTGAACTAGAACGGGTTTGAAGAAGGGTTCTTCAGTTTAGAATAAAGATGGCTTAGGGGTGATCTAATTATAATGTACATCTATATAACTGGACAGTACAGAAATCTTTCACTTCTAAGTCTAGAGAAAAAAAGGTTTCACCATAGTCCTAGATGGGGATTCTTTACTGTAAGAGCATTGAGACTATGGAACTCTCTGCGACAGGATGTTGTGAGGGTTGATTTATTAAATAAGATCAAGAGGAGCCTTGATTCTTTTCTTGAAATATATAATATTCCAGGTCATGAGTACTAGATTCTGGAGGTGGGATGTTGAACCATGGATTTTATTCCATGTTTGGAGTCGGGCAGAATTTTCTCTCCTTATATGAGACCATTGGTATCCGCATCATGGTGGTTTTTGTCTTCCTCTGGATCAACACAAGAGGATTATAGGTTGGACTTGATGGACTGGTGTCTTTTTTTTTTATTTTTTTTTTTTTTTCCCTTCAACCTTATGCAATGTCTGTGAACAGTTTAATCCTACACAGGTTCCATCTACCCAAGAGTTAGAGGGTACAGGGTCCCATAGAGGTTACAGTAGAGTAATGGTCTCTATGGTATGTTTCTTGCCCATTAATTCTTTACTTGTACCTGAGAGTTGTACGCTTCCTGCAAGAGGGCAATGTTCCTAAACTTAAAGCAGATGGGATTTTTATACATGAACAATGGGAATATATGAATTATATACTGAGGGGACCCAAAGCCCGTCTGTCACATAAGAAGGCACCAGTATTATAAATAGCACATGTTAGGTGATGACGGGGATCCTATTACAGGTTTTGCTTTCGACCCAGTAGGTTCACGTTACGCCTCTGGTTGAGATCCATATAATCGGTTACCCGTCTTAACTGGAAGTATAAGTAAAGTGACTTATATCTACAACTAGCAAGAACCAGCGGCTGTTACCAGACAGAACTAGAAGGAACTTGACTTGTAATATGAAGGGGAATGTATGTTTGTGTGACCGTTGTACTTGGCGTTGTTATTCGTAGTCCTGGAGTCACCATGTTCGTCTTGTACGTGTAGCTCTGTTAATGAGAACTTCACGGCAAAATGAAATCCTTAACCTGACCATAGACGTTCGATATGATCGGTCATACGACACCACAACACATTTTCAAAAAGATTATCTGTCGAGAGTTCCCCATGGGGACCACAGAATGGGACTATAACATTTTCGGATGTCATTAAATAGTTAGAATTGTTTGTTTCAACTGGTAATTATGTAAGATCTTGGCCAGTTGATGTGTCCAAACTAGACCAGGGCTGAGTCTATGTGGTGATCCTAAATAGGGACTTTCAGAAGAACCTCCTAGAGTATGTTCCTGTGATATGGATACTGATTGTGGTTGTTTGCATGATGGGACCCTCAGAGAAGGCTGCTAAGCTCCTAAATCAGAAAAAACTGATGTAATACGATTGGGTGACCTTTGGAGGAGGTGAAGCCGATCCTTAATGGAGACCCCAGAAGGTGGCTGAGGTATTCCTCTATGGACACCTTCAGAAGAGTCTAGAGGATGTATTGGGACACCTACATATTACACCTACAGGGGCCTTTTTTTTTATGACCTCCCGTTTTAAATCCATAGGCATTAATTTAGAGCTGCCCCTCTACCCCCGTTGCAACTAAAACAGCTTCCACTCTTCCGGGGGCTTTCTACAAGATTTTGGAGTGTCAGTGGGAATTTTTGCCCATTCATCCAGAAGAGCATTTATGAGGCCAGATGTTTATTAATGATGGTGATTCCTGGAGGAGATTGATGTGTTCTTCTTCAGTGGATTCACTTGTGGAGAAGACAAGATGGTTGGATGTATATGGCCTTGGCATTCAGCCTAATGGAAGTCACGTCTCAAGGACTAGGTCACCGTATTATTATTTTTATCACAAGTGTTTACTGATTATAAGTCAGAAAGTCGAAGTAGAACAAGAGGTGGAGGAGATATTGACTGCATTACCTCATAATATAACTTTCCTACAATACGAGATAAAGTTCTTGCCTTGAAATGGACGACTGATTTTGTCTTCTGTTCCTTTTCTTACAACAATGCAGGTTCTCCATTTATTACAAGAACTCTGACCCATATACATAAAGGAACACTCTGGGCAAAGTTTATACAGTGTAATGTCTAGTGCTGGGCCTGAGGGGGCGGAGCATGACACCAGGGGTCTTTGATGTTGGTTGAATCCCTGGGTCATGCACCGCCCCCTCTAGCCCTGCACGCTGCATAACACTGGCGTATTCCTTTAAGCTGCACTGAATAGTCTCACTCCTTGCCCATTGAGGCTCACAATCATAATTTTCTTATCTCATGCATGAAATAGGGAAGATGATTATCCTACCCAGAAGGTGGGATTGTCCACTGTCAGACCTAGGGATGCATCGAAACTTCTATACTGTTTCGATACTGTGCATCCCCAAATGGTTCGATACCGTTATGTCATGTATTTCGATACTAAGCTGTGCGGTCGCACAGCTTAGTATAGTGACACATGAATGTATGAGAGCGGGGCTGCGGCTGTGTGATACAGCCATTGCCCCGCTCCCGAGTCCTGACATGTGCGCGCTGTCAGGATGAGGTGATGCGGCCAGCGCTGCACTAATGAACGGCGGCACTGAAGACAGAACATGGCGGACGCACTGCAAAACAACCCCATGTTCTGTGTTCAGTGCCTGAACCGCCGCTCATTAGTGCAGCGCCGACCGCATCACCTCAGGCTGACCGTGCACTTACTGTCAGGAGCGGGGCAATGGCTGTATTACCCAACCGCAGCCCCGCTCTATAACGGCGGAGATCAGAGAAACCTCATTTTCACTGCTATTCCCCTGAATTCTGCGATGAAAGCTGACTACAGCATTCAAGGGGAAAAGGAGAAGGGGGATGCCCCTTTGCATCGCGTCACAGGGAATTCATGTGACGCGATCGAGGGCCATACCATATATGGGCAGACAGCCCAGGGTCCATTGAAGGACCCCACGGCTGTCTGACCATATTTCCTGTTAGGGCATACTGAGTTATGTTTTAACAGCTTCCGGTGTACTATCCGTATATAGATATATGCCTGTGTACTATCAGTATATAGATATATGCTTGTGTACTATCAGTATATAGATATACGCCAGTGCATTAAAGTTTAAAAATAAAGTAAAAACAAAGTAATATTAAATTTTAAAAAAAATACACATACACCTTTTTTACAATAAACATTAAATAAGTCTCAATACATAAAATATATACATATTCGGTATTTGCGCGGCCGTAGTAACCTGCACAACATTTTTTTTTGTGTCATTTATGATGTGTACGCTGTAAAAAATATAAAAATAAAAACTGCTTTCACTTATTAATGTGAGGCATGAGGTGCGATGAATTAAACCTCCATGTGCCTCACATTAATAGTAATTAACCCCTTTGTGACTGAGAAACATGATGGGGTTAATTACTATTAATGTGAGGCACATGGAGGTTAAATTCATCATCACACCTCGCGCCTCACATCAGCAAATGGAAGAACTTTTTTTTTTTTTCTTTATTACTATTGGCAAAGTATCGTTTTGGTATCTACATCGCAATACTACACAAAGTATCGGAATCCAAGTCCAAATTCTGGTATTGTGACATCCCTAGTCAGATTACTGGCCAACAGGAGTCTCCGTAATCTGGCAATAGATTTAAAGGGGATGTCCGTTTTGGCAATCCATTTTTCTTAGGTGGGTCCTCTGACAATAAACTGATTACAAAGTGTCCTGCTGCTGAGACCCCCAGCGATCAGCTGTGGTGTGTGTGGGAATCTGGTTTCATTCCTCTCCAGTGCCTCCACAGGGGAAACTAAGAATTACAAAATTCCCGTTGAAATCAATGGAAGTCCTGGATCCTCCAGAGCTGCTCCCACTTTGGCTAGTATAAGAGGGACAACTCTCTATTTCCCTAAATAAGGGGGTTTGTAAACTAGACAACATTTCAAGATGGCACTTTTTCTAGGTGGCCTTCACAGCTAAGCTATTACTTGAGATTAAGTAAGATAAGCGGCTACCAGATACTTCTCTTACCGCTTATCTTAGAGGTAAAAAACAGGGTCGGACAGATAGAAATCCAATCTGTCTGATCCTTGTTTACTCTGATGACATCAGGGGACAGTTGGACTCCTCTTTTCTTATGGACAGCTACACAGGCCTTTTACACGGGCCAATTATCAGGGAAACGAGCGTTCATCATTGCCCTGTGTGAGCCCTGCAGCGACCAGCCGATGAGCGAGATCGTCTGATCCTATCGTTTATGCAGCATTAAATATTATCCCTGTCGGCAGCGCATCTCCCGGTGTTAACAGGTAGACGCTCTGCCGACATAATGGAAATGTATGGGGACGAATGATCGTAGTGTCCATCACTCATCCCCATCCATAACCAAACATTGCTCCTTGTGAAAGGGCCAAACGAGCGCCGATCAACGAGCTGTCTAGTTGATCGGCGCTCGTTTACACGACCCACATTGGTATGTATTATAGGACCCTTACTTTATGTTAAAAAAACACCTGCCTGTGCACACACAATGCCACAGATTGGATTTTGAGGGGGTAAAGTCCTTAATGAAGCAGAACCAGGGGTTGAAGACCTGTCTGAGCTGCGGCACAAAGGGGCTCATTATTCTTCCCTAATCCCTCCTTTGTTCCCCTATCTGCAGGGGCTCCCCTTTTTTTCCTCTAGGCTTTCCCTTCGCCCTCAATGATCTTTTATGCTCTAATGAGCGAATGATAGGAAAGAGAATCCAGTATAAAAGACGCCTCTACTGAGGAACTAAAGGTAGTCTAAGGAAGAAGGGGGACGCGTCACACGCAGACCCCAAAAAGTGAATCACAAGTGAGACATTTGCATATTATACAAGGGAATGGATTACTTTCAAGAGACCTCCCGTATAAGGTAGAGATGCCCCGTAGGACCAGATAATAGAGGATTGCTCAGTAAGGTAAAGTCTGACCCAGAGATCATGTCTGAGTTTGAATACGTTAACTGTGTCGGTCTTCACTGTAGTTCTAGAATTCTATTCATGAACCAGGAAGCTCAGTAATTACAATGCTACAGGTCAAGGGAAGATAGGGGAGTGTTTGAAACGCGACTGTTGTGTGAATTGTGTAGGAGGACATAAAAAAAGTGAACTTCTATGGGGAGATGTTTACACTTTGCTTGCAATGCTGCATTTTTCACTCCGTTTTATAGGTTTCTCTCATTTTAACCTCTACGACAAATCTGAGCACTTCAGGAGGAAACGTTGGGGGGAGATTTACTCAGACTGGGGTTTCACATGCCAAAATGCACATCTTCGGCTGTCCAAGTGGCAGCAATTGAAACTTCCATCTACTATAAGCAGGCGTAGATTTGCGCCGTAATTTACACCTTCTGGCGTAGATTATAGTAAATCTGTCGGACCGAGGATGGCCTGCTTCCTTCGCTCAAACCCGCCCAGAATCATAAAACCGCAAAGAATCGCAGATTATTGCACAAATGTGGCGTGGACTCTCTTCTTTTAATACATTTGGCACGTTTTTGCCTGTCTATGTGCCAGAAATGCAAATCTTTGTGCAATAATTGATGCCAATTTCTGGTGTCAATTATTGTAAATCTGACAGTCCTGCAAAACTCCAACCAAGTTTTGTGGAAAACTAGAAAAAGTCCCAAATATGGGGTGCGCCATGATTTGTACCTTTTTAACGCCAGAAAACAGGCGTAACGCCATTAGCAAATTCCCCCCTCTATTATTGAGTACAATGGGAGCTGTATAAACCCCCTGTGCTCCCTCTAGTGGCAACTGCAGGTATTGTATTATTTCATCACTTTAAATGGGTCTTTGGTATTTTTTGATGGATGGCATTACCTTGAGCATGCATATGTTTTACTGCCAAACTTCATACCCCAGACCCTCTTGTCATGTGGATCGTGCTCCATCAATACGAGATCCTGCAGACATAATCACATGATGTTCAGGATCCACTTGGTTGTTTGTAGTCTGTCTCCAAGGTCTATATCATTTATTTTTTTTCCCCCACCCAGAAACAGTGCCACTCATGCCATCGCTCATGTCTGATATTGCAGCGTTTACTTAAATGGGGATGAGCTGCAGTACCAGGCATAGTCCAGTAGTGGCGCTATTTATGGAAATAAGCAACCTCTTTTTCTCATTCTGGATGACCCTTGTATTTAGAGTGAATGGAAGGGCTGGAATCATTACAATGAATGTGACAGACCGGGGTTATTTACAGCTGTGGCACCGCGTTACCCGGAACAATGTGAGATAAATAAATGCTAGGCTTTCTTTTCTATTCCTTCGGCTTGGCTGGTGCACATAACGTACGTGTGGGACGGCACAGAAGCTGCTTGTTCTGGGCAACCAGAGGCCCTTGAGAGGGAGGGAGGGCAAAATGTCTACTCTCTGGCTTCATAGCAACACAAAAGCCACACAAGTACAATTTCCATCCATGTGTTTGCTGGGTAAACATCACATAGAGTGACATTTTCTGTGCCAGTGATCGCTGCTCCGGCACGTTGTCCGTGTCTGATGCCCTAGAATTAGGTGATGGAAAATTGCTGCAAAAAATGCTTGCAATTTTTTTTTCAGTGGGAATAACAATGAGAGATGGATAATATTGTTTTGTTTTTAAATCTACAGTATCCGCTTGTCAAGGCAAGAGGAGAAGGGGTGGACCATGCCTGTAAGGGAGATGGAATATATATATATATATATATATATATATATATTTACACGTCATTCATAAGGCTGCTGTGGGATGTCTCAGTATGTCCATAGAACAGGCATATGAATGCAGGGGTGTAGCTATTTGGGTTAAGAGGTAGCAGCCGCACTCAGGTCTCTGGTGCCTGAGGGAGCACAAAGAGCCCTTTGACAGAAAAGAAGACACCGGTGTTATAATTGGCACATGGTAGATGAGGGGTTTTGTTACAAATATTGTATTGGGATCCAAGATCTTCAAGTTACACTTCTGCATGAACATGATGTTTTGTGAACCTACCTGGTGGTGATGGGGGTTCTGGTCCCTGGTCTCCACACCGCTGCAGCATGCCAGCATGAGGCCGCAATTGTGAGCTAGTGGAGGAGTTTAGCTATTGTAGAATGGGGACCGCGTTGGACTATCTCACTCTTCGTGTTGTATTTTTCGCTCTCGACAGCCTTTGGTGGATCCTGCGCTCTACGGCCTTTGGTGGATCCTGCGCTCTACGGCCTTTGGTGGATCCTGCGCTCTACGGCCTTTGGTGGATCCTGCGCTCTACGGCCTTTGGTGGATCCTGCGCTCTACGGCCTTTGGTGGAGCTCGCTCCCTACGGCCTTTGGTGGAGCTCGCTCCCTACGGCCTTTGGTGGAGCTCGCTCCCTACGGCCTTTGGTGGAGCTCGCTCCCTACGGCCTTTGGTGGAGCTCGCTCCCTACGGCCTTTGGTGGAGCCCGCTCCCTACGGCCTTTGGTGGAGCCCGCTCCCTACGGCCTTTGGTGGAGCTCGCTCCCTATGGATAATACTTTGTCACTCTCTCTAGAGTTGGTTTTGTACTGTGAATAGCCATTTCCCGGGTCATCAGTACTTGATACTTTTCTCCACTGTGTCCTTTCTCAATGGCAGTGTGATAAGAGCCGACCATGGAAAATAACGGGCAGTGTGTCAGGAATGTCGTCTTGTACCTATCACATGTTAATCAAGGAATAGAAAGCTTGTGTTCCCGAGGCTGGGGAGTTGTGTGCGCGCTGGAGATGTTGGGATATTACAAGGAGATGACGGAGGGGATGTCCTTCATCGCTATTTGGTAATCCACGTCTGTACTATGGAAATGTATTGTGTCATTATATGTGCGTTAAGTTCCCTGTTCCATTGCATCCGTGTCAGATCTTCACACTGGGTCAATAAATAATAGATATTCAAAATATTGTTTGCCCAAAATTAAGATACTTCTTTTCAGTGTGTTTAGGAGGGGGGGCTTACATTTTTATTGAAGTACCAGCACAAAGGCGTAAGGTCCTGGTTCCTGTGTATTAGTGGGAGGGGAGGAGTCGGGGTCTGGTATCTATGTATTAGTGGGAGGGGAGGAGTCGGGGTCCGGTATCTATGTATTAGTGGGAGGGGAGGAGTCGGGGTCCGGTATCTATGTATTAGTGGGAGGGGAGGAGTCGGGGTCTGGTATCTATGTATTAGTGGGAGGGGAGGAGTCGGGGTCCGGTATCTATGTATTAGTGGGAGGGGAGGGGAGGAGTCGGGGTCCGGTATCTATGTATTAGTGGGAGGGGAGGAGTCGGGGTCCGGTATCTATGTATTAGTGGGAGGGGAGGAGTCGGGGTCTGGTATCTATGTATTAGTGGGAGGGGAGGAGTCGGGGTCCGGTATCTATGTATTAGTGGGAGGGGAGGAGTCGGGGTCCGGTATCTATGTATTAGTGGGAGGGGAGGAGTCGGGGTCCGGTATCTATGTATTAGTGGGAGGGGAGGAGTCGGGGTCCGGTATCTATGTATTAGTGGGAGGGGAGGAGTCGGGGTCTGGTATCTATGTATTAGTGGGAGGGGAGGAGTCGGGGTCCGGTATCTATGTATTAGTGGGAGGGGAGGGGTCGGGGTCCGGTATCTATGTATTAGTGGGAGGGGAGGAGTCGGGGTCTGGTATCTATGTATTAGTGGGAGGGGAGGAGTCGGGGTCCGGTATCTATGTATTAGTGGGAGGGGAGGAGTCGGGGTCCGGTATCTATGTATTAGTGGGAGGGGAGGAGTCGGGGTCCGGTATCTATGTATTAGTGGGAGGGGAGGAGTCGGGGTCTGGTATCTATGTATTAGTGGGAGGGGAGGAGTCGGGGTCCGGTATCTATGTATTAGTGGGAGGGGAGGAGTCGGGGTCCGGTATCTATGTATTAGTGGGAGGGGAGGAGTCGGGGTCCGGTATCTATGTATTAGTGGGAGGGGAGGAGTCGGGGTCCGGTATCTATGTATTAGTGGGAAGGTAAGAGTAGGGGTCCGGTATCTATGGATTAGTGGGAAGGTAGGGGTCCGGTATCTATGGATTAGTGGGAGGGGAGGAGTAGGGGTCCGGTATCTATGTATTAGTGGGAGGGGAGGAGTCGGGGGCCGGTATCTATGTATTAGTGGGAAGGTAGGAGTAGGGGTCCGGTATCTATGGATTAGTGGGAGGGGAGGAGTCGGGGGCCGGTATCTATGTATTAGTGGGAGGGGAGGAGTAGGGGTCCGGTATCTATGTATTAGTGGGAATGTAGGAGTAGGGGTCCGGTATCTATGGATTAGTGGGAAGGTAGGAGTAGGGGTCCGGTATCTATGGATTAGTGGGAAGGTAGGAGTAGGGGTCCGGTATCTATGGATTAGTGGGAGGGGAGGAGTAGGGGTCCGGTATCTATGGATTAGTGGGAGGGGAGGAGTAGGGGTCCGGTATCTATGGATTAGTGGGAGGGGAGGAGTCGGGGTCCGGTATCTATGTATTAGTGGGAGGGGAGGAGTCGGGTCCGGTATCTATGGATTAGTGGGAAGGGAGGCGTCGGGGTCCGATATCTATGTATTAGTGGGAGGGGAGGAGTCGGGGGCCGGTATCTATGTATTAGTGGGAGGGGAGGAGTCGGGGGCCGGTATCTATGTATTAGTGGGAAGGGAGGAGTAGGGGTCCTTGTACCTCTGTTTTAGTACAATGGGCTTATGCCTATGTTTTAAGCAAGTCATAAACTTATTTGTCAAGCTGAAGAAAATCACCAACAAACAGCTGAAATATCCAACGTGGTTGGTCCATTTTTTGTTCGATCTCGATCGGCTTGTGAATGATTGTCAGGGTCTGTTCACACAGCTTATTTTCTGACGTTTTTCGTGCTGTAAAGGGCCGAAAAATCAGGAGCAGAACGCCTCCAAACATCACAATGGGCAAAACGGCGTTCTGTTCCGACGGGCCGTTTTTTTACGTGGCCGTTTTGAAAAACTGTTGCTTAAAAAAACGACCAAAAAAGACATGCAGGTCACTTCTTGAGCCGTTTTTCATAGACTCGATTGAAAACCGCTCCAAAAATGGCCGTGAAAAACGCGATTGGCTTAAAAAACGTCTGAAAATCAGCTCCGTATTTTCAGACATTTTTTGCTAAGCGTGTGAACATAGCCTTAGTGTAAAATATTGGCCTACATTAGAGCAGACTTTAGTGTCCCTCAGCAGTGTGACAGTCTCTTGGTTGTATCTTGGTGTCTTTGAGAGTTGACTTGCATTGTGTGCTCAGTCTCTCCTCCTCCTCTGCCTCCTCCTCCTCCAGGTTCTTAGATAGCGGCCGGCTTTTTGCTCTTTAGTCCCTCTGGCTCAGGCGGCCGTCTCCAGGTGCAGGTTGTTGCTGCTCCAAAGCCAAGATGTAAAGGGTAAATCTCGCCACCTCCCTGGGGTATCTGCAGCAGAAGTCCTCTCTCCATACAAACATGCACTACAAGCTCATGAGGTTAGTAGGAGTTCTTATCTATAGCGATGGTCTGCAACCTGTAGCTCCCGATGATAAGAGATGCTGGGAGTTGTAGTCTCACAACAGCTGTATACTGACCATTCATCCAGAGTAAAGTCTTTAATGTTGTGCTGTTGGACCATCTTGGTATCTCCGCTAATGTTCTGTATCGCAGGGAGTCATAGGTGCTTGTGGGCTGCAATGATCTTGTGTATTGGCAGCCACTCATTACTTTTCTCCATCTAATTTGCATACCTAATATATAAGATTAACATATCTTTGTATTATAGATTCCAACCCTTGGCCAGTTTTATAGAAGTGTTGATATAGGGAACTCCTGCAGGGGACGCCCTATAAAGTTTAGTATTTCATTCTATGGAAATGGGTTTTCTACTTTTAGGTGGTTTTAGTGCATTTTTTTTATTTAAATTTTTATTATTGATATTCACTTTTTTTTATTTCAAGGTCATTGAACATTTGTGGTAAAATGTCTAGATTGGCAGACACTAGTTGTGAGGTGGGGGTGGGCACAACCACGCTCTTACATAGGGGACAAAGTCCATATTTGCCACCTAAGCTCTTTATCTAAAGACATGGTAAGGAGAGAAGCAGCTAATGTGGGCCCCATTCTAAGTGGTAGTCAATGAGTTAATAATTAGACCTCCTATTACCTCATGATGGACCTCAGTGCCCCAGCGTGATGAGATTGTGGGGCTTTGGGTCACTGCCAGCTCTTTTTAGTATTGGAGAAGTCTTTTTTGTTTTTTAAATAGAGGACGGTATCCTAGATTCCCAAGGTGTCCTGTATAGGAGGGCAGCTTACTACATATTGTTTATACATTGGACTCCATAATAATACAGTAAGCTCCTCGGCTCCCCCTAGTGGTGTTTGCGGTCAGACAGAATTTTTGCGTTTGACTAAGTTCCTCATTTTTGTGTGTATCTTTTGCAGCTGTGAATGCATTTGTAGCTATATAGTCATGGTGTGACATTCATCATTTGTGTCTTATGTGAAGCGTTTTATCTGTACTAACAAATGATAGTGTGTAAGCATTTCTATCCGTGTACGTAACTTTTGTCTACACCTAAGGTCCGCTATTGTCCATTGTTTGGTGCTGTAGAGTTCACAACTTTAATGCCTCAAGAAAATGAGGGCCAACTACCTCGTACAAAAATCATTCTTACCCCTATGGTCTATAGGCCGCTCATTTCACACCAGTCAGAGCACTACAGGACGGCCTTAGAGAATCCTTCATGAACTTGTCTCTGGGCTTTCCTAAAGTGAAGACAACAACCCTCCTCTATTGGCGTCTCAATATTCAAAGCAATGAACAGATCCGTACAGCACAATGATATCCAGGTCACAGTTGGCATTGACTTCAGTCTTCCTCTTGGGCTTTTTCAGCTTATCCTTCATTGGTTCACCAATGTCTGGCAGATGCTCCCCTACATAGAGATAACGTGTGTTTTAACTGGGCCAAGCTTGAACAATAATGGGTCGGATCGAATGTGATGGCTGCCAGTCAAAAATTGTCCAGTTATCTAAAATCTCTGGTCAACTTTATATTCGATGTAGACATCTGAGGAAAGTCCAGTTGATCAGAGGAGTCATCAAAAAACTCAGACCCCCAATATAAAAAAAACGTTACCTTCCAGTATCATCTGGCTATGGTGTCCTATGTAAACCATTCATCATACAGGATCATCTGAAGTCTTGAGTTTTCAGTAGGCGAGGAACGTCATTTGTCATCAAGCCCAAGATCATGGACAACCGAAGAAACCCAACATGGCCAAACTATGGTTCCACAGATGTTTGTTGGGCGCCAACCTCAGGAATGATCATGTGGTCAAGAGTACAAAACCATTTGTAAGGGCAGCCTTGTATGACGTCAAGGAAGAAGTTAATACCAAGCTCCCGAAGATCCATGAGAATCTTAACACTGACCACAGTCATGAAACATGTCGTTACCTGGTGGGTCACCGTTTTTTTTCTTCTCTTTCAAGTAGCCAAATGTTTTGAGTCCCTTTTTTAGTTTGCAACTTTTTTCACGGTAAATATAAAGAAAATACAAGAATTCTACACGGTTGTGCTGAGGGACCTTACATGGTTCTGCTGGACTACAGCACCTAGTTCATGATCACTTCCAAAAGTTTTCTTGCCCTCCATGTGTCTTCTCCATCAATGTTGTTTTTTTCCCCCGTGCTTGGTGTGGTTTTTACTCCCTTTTTATAAAATCTTTCATAACCAGATTCTTCTTCGTCCCAGACATCATCTGTGTAACTTTTGTTTTATATACTTAAAGGGCATTTCCATCTGAAAACCCCTGGGAAGTCATTACAAATTCTGTCCGGTCGCTCAAATATTTATATCTGTTTAAAAAAATAAATAAAAGCTGGGTGACCACCATTGTGATCTCCGTTACCGCTCTCACACGGGTGGTCACCAGGAGTTTTTGAGACTTGCGAATGGCTTAGGCCTTGTTCACATCTGCATTGAGGTCCCGTTCTGACATTCCACGGGACCCTGAACAGACAGACGGAAACCAGAGGTTTCCGTTTCCATCACCGTTGATTTCAATGGTGACGGATCCGGTGCCCATGGATTCTCTGTTGTGCACCGGATCTGTAGTTTTGCAGATTTGCCATCTAGATGTGTAGGACAACTGGGTAATGACCCCATTGGCGGCTGTAATGGCAGCCTTGTTGGTAGTCACCCAGCTTTCACAGAAAAATATAGAAACTGCTGAGAATTACTTTTCACAACGTTGCGTACTGGGAGGTATTTTTTTTTCCCCGTTTTAGGTGGAGATGATCAAAAAATGTGGGTCCTAAACAAGGGGCCGGGTTGTTTTATTAGTTTACAGTAACGTTATCTCACAAACGGTGGAGTTATCGGGAGGCTTTGAAGGCTCCAGGTCTTTCATCTGAGGATTATTTGGGTAAACAGCCAGGACATCCTTTTGAGAAATTAGTTTGTGAAGTTGTTGAGCTGAGGGCTTCGTTCCTTTGTTCTTGTGTTTGTTCTCCGGTTAGCACAGCAGTAAACGGACGGACGTCCTCCTTTGTGTTGAAGGCTTCTAGTGCCCTCTGACCCCACTCCTACCGGACCCCCCCCCCCCTCCATGTTTTGTAAGAAGTTAGTTTTGATAATGGTTAGTTGAGGAGAAGTAAAAGCCAGATTTTTAACAAAAATGCTGTGATCGGAGGTCACACAGGCCTAGGGACTGGTGCAACATCATGGAATTCAAGTTGTCTTGTATCTTGAGCTTTATCGGGAAGGCAAATCCGGAACTACCATTGTATGAGATTCGAAAAAAAAGGGTCTATTTTTTAAAAATAAACCGTTCCTAGAAACAGCGCCACTCCTATCCATGGGCTGCGTCTGATATTGCAGCTCAGCCCAGTATTAATGGGGCTTGGCTGCAATGACAGACTCGGCCCATGGACAAGAGGGGCGCTGTTTCTGGAGCGAGAAAAAGCAGACACCTTTTTTTTTAATTTTTTTTTTCAAAATGTCACACAACCCCTGTGTAATGAATAGCAGAATAATTATGGAAACTTAACACACTTTTCCTAATTTATTGTTTAGCATAGATGCTGAGCGATGATATATGAACTTGTGGACCACAATCGCGCTATTATTTTTTTAGGTCTTGGAATATAAACCTGGGCAGAACTGACACTGTTATGTCTACTACAGGTCCTGAAGGGGTGGAGCATGACAGGGATTCTATTTGGATCTGTGTCATGCTCCGCCCCCTCAGGACCTGCACTAGGTATTACACAGTGTATCCGTTTTTGCCAGGAGTGTTCCTTTTAACTTTCTAGTGTGAATGATCACCTAAGCCGGCCATTTATAATATTTTACCACAATGGTGCAATGTTAATACCCGCAGTGGTGCAATTATGGGCATTGCAGAGGTTGCAGTAGTCCAGGGCCCTGGTGACTTGCCCCTGTGCCACACAAAATCGAATTTTCAGGTTTTCCTTGTGGTGCCACAGATGTCGTTTTCAATAGCAGCTGTAGTGTTTGTCGGTTAGCAGCTCCTTGGTGGTCTACTTGACCATAATGTCTTCCTTGGACATGGACCTTGCCCCTGGTGGCTGATGTTGGACAATACATTTCACCTGTCATTGCCGCTCCCCTAGTAGCCAGAGGGCATTTATTGTTCTACACCAGTTTTCTGACTTGGAAAAGGGACAATGGTTGCAATTTGTGTAAAAAAAAAAAATCTGCAACTTTTGTGACATTTGTGCTGCTCACGGCTATTTACCAAAAAGTGGGTGTGGTTTAGAGGAAGAGGGCGGAGCCTTACACTGCCTGACAAATTTACTATAATTGACGCCAGCTCACGGCTTCTGTAGACTTTACTTTCTTAATCCAGCGCTCTTCAGATTAAGACTAGCGTATGAAACGCCAGTCTTAATAACCCCCCCCCTCTTTCCCCATAAACTTCTGATCTAAAACGATTACTAGGCCTGGTTAATGGCTCCTCCAGACGTGCTGCCCACTGCTTTCAGAGAATACCCGTAACTGCGATAATTCAGATCATTTTCTTAAAGGGCAAGTGTGCGTTTAGGGCTTTATTTTTCCGGAAACAGCGCCACTTTTGTAAATGGTTGTGTCTCGTATTGCAGCTCAATCCCATTTTTTTTGAATGGTGCAATACCAGACACAAACTATAGACAAGCGTGATGTTCCCAGGAAAAAAAAAAAGTCCCTTTTTTTTTAATTTTTTTTTAAATAATCCAATTAATGAGGTAAATATCATCCCCCCCCCCCCCCATTAAATGTCTTGATATGTACGTGACTATGCTGTTTTGCTGCCCTCTGCTGGTGGAATGGTATAACTACAAGATTTAAAAAAAAAAATTGTAACAGAAACAACTTCAGCACATCTCCAATGACAAGACAGCGGGCAGAAACCACAGCTGTGAAAATAGTGTTTCTTACCTTTTTTTTTTTTAACAGAATTCAAACTTTAATTTTGCTTGGGGGCATATGGACTTCATAGAGGGGGTCTCTGTTTGCCACTCAGATTTCCCAAACTCCTGAATGGTAAATCTACCTAGTTCTGCAGTGATGTCTTCTGGCAAATTTGCACCTCAAAGACTTAAATCCACTAGAAGTTTTATTTGTGAAAATGTCATTGATCAAATTCTATTACTCTCTGTTATCAGTTCTATTGCAGACCTGAGCATGTTGTCTGTCTTCACACAGGGCTCTCGCCAGTAGCCTGACCCAGGACAGGCCTGGTTATCTGTTTTGCCTACCAGAGCACGGCTTCCTCAAATCGTCAGTGCATGGCAGCTTGCATCTCCCGCTGACTCCTGCCAAGCTGGACCCCTCCGAATTCTGTGAGGAGGCTGCCAGATACCCACCAGCGTGCTCAAGTGATATCCAAGTGCCTGACCGTCAACCCACCGCCAAGGATGATGACCGACACATTACATCAGTGGAGAACAGGCGCCATGTCAAAGATGCTTCTACAATCACAGGTGAGGGGGTATATGGTCACCTGGTGCCACCACCAACCTTACTATGCCAGAGGCGGCAGGCACACAGGGCATTTTGGTGGCATATTTTCAGAGTTAGACATTTTTATTCTAACATTCCCATTTACTATCTGCATTACACACATTATTTTTTTGGTGGGGATACGGTTCTGAAATTCCTTATACACTTTAATATATTAGGGAATTGCATTATGAGCAGTTCTCTGGTAAACTTCTCCTAGAAAGTCATTTGGGTAACAGAAGTACGTTCAAGAATCCTGCAATACCCCATAATACAAGTATAGTCTGTAAAACACAAGCATACGGGTGGTCTGGGGAGGAAACCCAATTTTTAAGTATCCCCAAAATTAATAGGAGGAGGGGGTTCTACGTTCAGGGCCCCCGTCAATTTACCGGCATGAAGAGCGGCTATAAAGAGAGTCTCTTGCTCTGGAAGCCCCGGCCCCTCCGTGCAGCACACAGATAACACACTGGTTTCATTGGGGATTGTGTAATACTTTGTTTCCCCTGTGGTGGCACTGCAGGGAAATTGAACACAGCAAACACACGTATGTGTATTTGTATATTTTGTCCTTGGCAGCGATCGCGTCCGTGATTGTCATATTACATGCTTTATATACACGCATATCTTCGTTGGCCAGATGCAGATCACTACATCACTCCTTATTCTTGATAATAAGCAGGGAACCCCAGCGATCAAATGTAAACTGTGGGGGAACCTTGCAGGAAATGTTCAATTCCCTGCAGCGCCACCACAGGGAAAATTAAGCATTACACGGTGCCCATTGAAATCAATGAATAGTCCAGATAAAGCACCGGATGTACTGGGTTCTCTAGATAGATGCTCTTTGTAGCCGCTTCCTAATCTGGCCGATAGATTAGGGTCCAGAATGGGGACCCCCCCCCCTCAACTAACTCAGAATTGCCTAATAGAGTAAATGAATATCGGTTATCTAAATCAGACAACCCCTCCAACATGTCCACAACAAAAAATTAAATTTGAAGGATATCAACTAATTTTATCTGATTTTGTAAAACCTGTTACATCTATGCGGCCGGCTCAAGAAAATCCTTATCCTGGGCAACACTTTTTCCATTTATATATTTTCCATACATTTCCCACTGATAAGCAAAACTTCTTTACTGTGGCAATATCCTGGTTTGTCAGCAGAGGGCAGTGTTACATATCCCCCTAGTTATAGATAATATATTGTATGATATGGTACAAATTGATCATTTTCAAACTTTTCCTACAGAAAAAATTATTGCCATAGAAATAGCCATTTACTATGGCAATGTCATTGTGTGAACAGCAGAGGGCAGTGGTTTGTCTCAAATCATCGAGCCCCCTAGCTGCCATCATCTGTAACTGCAAACACAGCATCATAATACTTTATTACCATAAAGTGAAAGAATCCCCTGTCTGGGAAACTAGATGACCATCCTCGGCATCTATATTAATTATGTCAGTTTTTCCTAAAAATGGTTTTCCAATATCCGCAAATAAAGCTTTATACATTTGTAGAATTACAACGCCTGCGTTTTTCTAACATGCTTTGTGCATCAATTCCTTACCATTTTCAAAATCTCTGCTTACTGCCAGTGAATAAAAATCTTCAATGTTTACAGCTGGTAGCTGAAATTCTGTCCTGGTAATGTGATGGACACACAGCTGCATAGCTCGTCACTGTACAGTTATCACAGTTAGCTGACAGCAAGCAGAGAACTTGAAACCATGAGTAGCTAATATTCAGTATGTTAGAAAATTGCAGAAAATGTCATAATTATTTATTTGCTGAAAGTGGAATAACCCTTTAAAAATGACCTGTCACCTCTCCTGTTTTAGTAAATAATTCCCTAAGAAAAAACAATTCTGGATCATCTTTAGCGAGAACTCTGTGATGTACCGTCCCTCTGTTGTTCCTCCTAGAAATTTGTGAATAAATTGACAACTGGGTGTCTCCAGTTGGGGGGGGGGTGTCCCTACATAGACTGACACTGTCCAATCAGTGCTGACTGTAAGGACACGCCCCTTAGACAAAAGGAATGGTAACATCCAGTTGTCAATTTATTCATAAATTTCTAGGAGGAACTATAGAGGATCCTCGCAATGCAGATTTCTAAGAAAATCGATTTGAGAGATATTATTTCATGGGGAATAGAATAATTTACTATAATAGACCTGTCAGGAGAGGTGACAAGTCCTCTGTTAATAAACGCAAACCGGGTTAGAGTGGTGCATCCTACAATGTGTCTTGGATTAACCCTTTCTTTTTTCCTCTCCAGATGTGTGTACCAGTGGGGATGTCCCGGAGGTGGAGATCTTCAGCCTGTTGCGGGAGCAGCTCCCGCACTACACCCTGCGGGCTGACACTATGTTTGGATATGAGCACGATGACTGGCTGCACACCCCGCTGCTCCCGCCAGATTTGCCTCTGCGCCTCACCCCTGAGCAGATAGCGGAAACCCTCAAATATTTCCGTAAGTTCACTGTGGACATGTTCTGTTTTCCAGTAGACTTTATACACTAGCGCCATTTTTATAGAAGGTTTATTACCCTATCTGTATGGTTTTTGGGGTTAGGGAACAAACCCACTCGAGAACGGAATATGCAAACCATGCCAATGTTGTCCTGGACAGATTTGAACCACTGGCCTCATGGAGATATAGTTGCATGAGAAGGTCCAGTTTTCTCTTTCTGGTTTGCCCCAGAAATAGCGCCTCTCTTCCTTATGGATTTGTCTGGTATTGCAGGGTTGTACAGGATTAGGAAAACATGGCCGCTTTCTTCCACAAACAGCGCCACACCTGTCCATGGGTTGTGTCTGGTATTGCACCACAGCTCTATCCACTTCAATTGAGCTGAGCTGCAATACCAGACACAGCCCATGGACAAGAGTGGTGCTGTTTCTTAGAAATACAAACAACCCCTTTGTGTTGCATTAAACAGGCCTATAAAGGCATTTTGGGATAAGAGTCGTCCCCCTATTGGAACCCCTCCCCCATCTTTTGCCATATCAGAGAATCGCCGCATTCACAGAATTGCTCCTAATGAATATGCAAAGTGGGGCTTTCTACTTCTTCTTAGAAATGATCCAGGATTATATAAAATGGTCCGCTGCTTTTCCTCAAACAGCGCCACCCTTGCCAATGGCTGTGTTTAGTATTGCATTCACTTGAATGGGTCTGAGCTGCAATGCCAGACACAACCCGTGGACAAGAGTGGCGCTGTTTGAGGAAAATACAGACTTTTTTTCTTTTTCTCCTAGATAACCAGGGATGCAGAGCCAAACACTCGTTGTAATGTCCTGTATACACAATATTTCTATGCCTATGCGATGCATTACAAGTGATTTATGTAACAGTCCAGCGCCATAGTCCACTCAGGTAGAATTTGGTAACGATTGGTGAAGTCGTGTTGCGTTCTGTCCGTGGTGTGTGCCTCGGAGCTATGGGGGATGGGGTGCTCAGGTGTTTATA
Source organism: Rhinoderma darwinii (assembly GCF_050947455.1). NCBI lineage: Eukaryota > Metazoa > Chordata > Amphibia > Anura > Rhinodermatidae > Rhinoderma > Rhinoderma darwinii. The sequence continues at coordinate 20,087,196 of NC_134699.1, forward strand.
GTCAGTGAGCGGCTATGACCATAGCATGAGAGCTGTACACTCCTTGTTCCTTATCACAATGATGAGGGTGTAGTCCGTCGTCTCCTCAGATGTGTGGACTTCGTACTTGTTGTCAATGGAAACCCCAAGAGATGGTGTGCGGTGCCGGGGTGAGTTCTGGGTAGACTCGATGGGAAGATTAATAAGAGATTAGATGGAACGGCTTGTGTCCACATAACATGGAGGTTTCTCGCCTGCAGCCTTGTTGTCTGTACAGCGATAGGTCTAATAGGGAGTTTATTAAATAATCCCATAAAAAAAGTCATTGCCAAATGGGGTTGTCTTCTCCTAGAACTTTTGGGGTCCCTTATTGTATAAGAGCCTGGGACCACCGGAGGATCCTCTGTTACTCTGCTGGGCCAGTACAACCCCGTAAATATGTCATTGAGTCATCGCACATTTAAAAAAAGTTGGGCCCAAACCTGTGCCTTTTACTCCTTGAAGGAGGACTCTGGGCAAACTGATACTGTGTTATGGCTAGTGCAGGGCACGAGGGGGCGGAGCATGACACAGGGATTAAAAGAAGACCAAAGAGAGAATTCCTGTCTTGCCCTGCAGTAGGTATTACGCCTAATGCATACGACCGTGTGTGCCACCCGAGTCCCGTCCGGGACCTGTGGAAAAATAGGACATGTTCTATTTTTTCACGGATCGGAGAATCTGGACCGTTTTTACAGACCCGATTCACCCGCTGCAGTGACTGGGTCTGTGAAAACCATCAGGTGCCACTCAGATGCTGTTAAATAGTGGCTGGTGTGACTGGTGCTACACGGTTTGTCAGTATAAGGGTAAACTCACACGCAGCGGGTTTTTCTGCAGAACTTTCTTTTCCGTACACGTGGTCGTTTCTGCCGCAGGTGCGTGGATTTCTGCAGAGTCCATTCAGATAATGACATTGCTGCGGCAAATCTGCCGTTTAAATTCACCCTTAGACCTTGTTCGCACAGTGAAGATTTTGCATATATATTTTTTTTAAGCCATAACCAGGAACAGAACCTAAACAGAAGACATATATAAAGGAAGGCCTTATAGGTCTGCTGTCCTGGATCCAATTCTAGTTTCGGCTAAAAAAAAAAAAAATGCATGTGAAATCTGCAGCAAATCTGCACTGTGCGAACACGGCCACGCACACATAGCGCATTCACCACAAATGTCACCCCTTCTACATTGAAAACGTTGAAATCCGGTGTGAACGTCCGTAACAGAATGAGCGTGCTGAGGATTTTAAATTGCGCAGCCGACTGATATCCGGGCAGAAAATGTTTTTCAAATCTCATCCACATGGCCGGTGCTGTGATCCACTGGGCGTTTTCCGTGCGAAAATCCGTACTGAAAATTCACAGCGTTTCAGTCCCGTGTGTGGGAGGCCTAGGCTGGGTGTGCGCCTCATTGCATGCCGTATTACAGAGGTATTCTTCCCTAGCAGCAATCCTTGTAGGGGAGATTATAGCGCCACCATATGGCAGCACATGTAGTGCCATTGGGTCTAGGATACGGAGCGGGTAACTCCATATGCCGCCATACGGGGTCCATGAACGTGGCGTTGCGGTCTTCATGACCCCTGGCCGCGCTCCCCCTCTTCACACTTCTCCATAGACTGCTTCTTCTTGTTGTGCTGAGGAGATGTCTGTCCAGATTCCTGAGTGACGTCTGGATTTCCCGATCCTGTCTCTCCGGTTTGTGTGCTGCGGATGTGACAGGCCGCACATCACCAATGGAGGACTCTCATCGGGTAGAAGAAGGACCCAGGGCTTGTTCCCAGATCAGATATCACCCCTCACATTTTACAGAACAAACGTTTGTGTAGCCACGAGGCAGGGAGCAAAGGATTGTGGGACCTCGTCCTCTGCCTGCACTTGTTTTGTGACCTCTTCTGCAATACTTAACCTTTATTGTTGGAGGAGATTTTTTAGAGCCCCGACTGGTTGCAAAATAATTAACCACTGAACGCTTCAGGGTATAGAGCCGTGTTCAGACAAAGGTATCGACAACTATAATCTCGCTGTAATTCGTCAAATAGTCAGTGTACAAGTGTATGCAAAAAAATCTAGTGAAACCACCTTAAATAATTGTATGGAATTGCAATATGAGCACTTTTCTAATTACAGAAATCACTGCAACTGCTCATAGCATTCCTGTAAGTAGTGCACCTCATTTAAGGGGGCACTCCGATTTACGTTAATATATTATGGAATTGTATTTATAGCAATTGCCTTTATATATACCCATCAAATTCCCTTGATAACCTGCAGAATAGACATAGGGCCTCATTCATAGAGTAAATAGGTGCGTACATACAACTTCTGTTCATAAAGGGAGCGATTTGAGGGATAAGTATATATTAGGAAATTGCTAATAGTGCAATTCCCTAATCTATTAGTTAGTGTATAGAAAGGTGGTGCATTGATTTAACCTTAAAAGGGTTAATATCCGATTAGTGGGCATAATCCCCGCCAAATGGCAGAATGATGTGGCAGCAGCGCTGGTCTTAGTTTTCTTCGGATGCCGCGTGGTTGGCCATTGACTATAAAGGACTAACAATACGGGTGCCCGGCAGAGGCTGAGCCGAGCTGACAGGAGACATAGCGGCACACCACTTTCCTAGCGCCGCTGCCACTTAGTTCTAGTGATCAGCCGGGGTTACGGCGGTCGGACCCCCGTTGATGGGACGTTGGCGGTATAGCCTAGCATTATGCCACCACGGTCTGAGGTGAGGGAATAAGATGGAGGATATTACGGATGTTCGGCGCAGTCACACACGACATGATTCTGTAATGTCGTTCAGCCCGGGATCATTAAGGAGATTATTAGTCTGGAAAAGAGCTTTTCAGATGGAACGATCTGTGGAGATTAAGCCGCGTGCACCCCCAGGGATTATCCGTGAATTAAGACACTATTATTATACCTCACCCTTGTGTATTCCTCTACAGATCTCTAGTAACGCAGTGATGGGGCCCCTGCTGCTGTATTACTGGGGGACTAGGAGGAAGGGCCATTCACTGACCACCCCTGTATTGGCTGTCATTGTGGTTGCCGGTGTTACGTGTGTGTGTGTGTGTGTGTGTGTGTGTGTGTTGGCGTGCGTTGTGTGTGTTATTGTTGTGTGTTTGTCCAGTGTTATTTATATATATATATATGTAGTGGTATGTGTATGTGTTTATATTTGTGTGTGGTTGTCCAGTGTTATATGTGTAGTGTTTTTTGTTATGCTTGTGTGTTTGTTATGTTTGTGTTTGTTATATATGTGTATGTGTGTTGCTTTTGTGTGTTTGGCCAGTGTTTATACTTTGTGTAGTTTTATATATGTGTGTTGCTTTTTGTATCTTTGGTCAGTATTGTATACTATGTGTTACAGTATATGGGAGTGTTATATTTGTGTAGTGTTCTATATGTGTTGTAGTTGTGTTTGGTCAGTATTCTATAGTATATGTTACAGTATATGGGTGTGTTTGGTCAGTGTTGTATTTGTGTAGTGTTTATATATGTATGTGTTACTTTTTATGTGTTTGGTCAGTATTATATAGTATATGTTACAGTATATGGAAGTGTTCTATTTGTGTAGTGTTCTATATGTGTTGTGGTTGTGTAGTGTTATTTATATTGTATTTGTGTAGTGTTTATAGATATATATATATATGTGCTGCTTTTGTGTGTTTGGTCAGTATTTATATAGTATGGGTGTGTTTGGTCAGTGTTGTATTTGTGTAGTGTTCTATATGTGTTGTATTTGTGTAGTGTTATATATCTGTGTGTTGCTTTTATGTGTTTGGTCTGTATTATATAGTATGTGTTACACTATATAGGAGTGTTTTATATTTGTGTAGTGTTCTATATGTGTTGTGTGTTGTGGCCTCTACATATTACAGACCAAGGAATGTATAGATCCCTACGAGGTACACAATCTGCTCCTCTAATAAAACGAGGTCAGGGATGATCTGGGTCCGGGGATATTACTGCAGATGGAGCTGAGGTTTGGGCCGTGCATCTGTCCGTCATCACTGTTCACATGGTTTATGTCAGAGCAGTAATTCACTTCTAGCCCTCGAGGTCTCTTACCCTCCTCACGCAGCCTGGTAAACACGGCCATCATGCTAATGACACATGGCAGATAGCACCAGCTGCCCTGATCAGCAGGAGACGGGTACTAGACCCTGCCAACCTAGTGTCTTCATGTATCACAATGTGAGCAAAGTATCCGGCTCCAGACTAAATATAATACTGTGGTGTCAATAGCTCCTAAATGTATACAGATCCATACCCTCAGAAGTATGTGTGTATATAAATAAACAACCAAAAAAATAAATATATCTATCATGTATATACACACACTATATATACATATATATATATATATATATGTGTCATTTTTCTTTGCATGCTGTACAAAGGTGGCACACAAAGGGCCTACGACTCCGCAAAAGTGGATTTCCAGTCTGACTCCATGCTCTTTTGTACACAGCTTAGCCATGTCCATGACGCCTACAGCAAAATTATGGAGCAGCTCCACCTAGAGGCTGATTAATCATGAAAATGTTTTGAATGTCCTCCTTTTTTGGTATCGCTTGCTGAAAATATAATGGAGAACTGTCTATTATAATGTGACTGCGTAGTAGGGTGGGGCTGTACATTTCTTGTAGTATATGTTCCATATTGCAATATTCTTTCCAAATGTTTTCCCAGACTTAACACTTTCGGTTAAATCTCGATTTTGTAGTAATTCCTTGTTTCCATGCAGCAAGGACATGTAAGATGGCTTCAATATCATGAGAACTGCATGGGAGGCTAGATGGACCTTGGGTTCATTTAGTAACTTGCTGGAACGTCTGAAGACTACAACTCCTATCATGCCCTGACAGCCATCAGCTGAAGAGTCACAGGCTGGAAACCACTAGTTGGATGGCTAATAGTTGGATCCGTAGAGTTCATGGTGTATTCCACTTGCATATCAATAGGACTTCATCCTCATCCTTATATCATTGTCCCGATTCTCTTCCTCCTCTGGGACCTTCTAAAATCTTCCCAGAATGTTTTCGGTAGGAACACAAAAACATTGCCTGCTGCCCATCCATCATGGGAGAATTTCATATGTCCACATTTGCATTAGAATAGATTGGGTTGCGTTGTCCTGTTGCTTGATCTCCTCATTTATAATCCAGGCTTCTCCTTCACGGGACCACTGCTCACTTCTTCTCTTCCACACTTATTTATCTGGTTTTCTTCCAATTGGTTCTCCGTGCCGTCTCCTGCTTTCAAATTATGTTGCAGTTCGTAACTGGAATCATGCCGGATTATCAGAACTTCTGGATTTTCGCGTGCCACTATACTGGACTATGACCTTGAAGACGTTTCCAACCAAAATTGGTGTTCTAGATGGTATATCCACTTCAAATCCTAGGCTGTCGTTTTCAAGTTGTGTATATGGTTGGTGTAGATCTTCTTTGGCTTTAGTGCAAGGGTCTAACTTGAAGCTTGGGCCACAATCCGAATCTATAACCGGGTCCCCAAACCTTTAGAGGGCCCCTCAGACACCTGGGCCCATGTGCAGCTGCAACCTCTGCACCCACTTTTGTTACGTCCCATGGTGCGCCCGCTCCTGGCGGCCAGTTGTTAACACGTTGAAGGTTTGATTGGGTAGACATCGTCCGCAGTAGTGGCTATCCACAGAAACGCGTCATTGGACCATGTCCGTAACTTTGTGGAAACTTGCACACGGCACTTTATCAGTCACACTTCCTTAGAAGTCAGGGCATCCATCCAACCCATGTTCTAGTGATACTACAGGTGTGTGCTTACAAACTTTTCCAAAATGCCCTGCCCTTGTGGTGTTATTGATGGTATCCGATATAAGAGCTAAAACCTTGAGGAGCTATCCGAAGACCATATCAAGTTTTCCAATTAGAAGTAATGTGGATATTGTTCTGCGGGTACGACCATTCAGCCTTTTAGGGGTCCTCTCTGGATAAGGTGCATACATCCCAAAATCTCCTCCGTAAATAAAAGTCCTCCTCTATTCAGCCATTTCACATCTATATTACATGTTGCATCCATGGTCCTCAAGCACCAGATGCAGGTAAGACACAATGTGCTCGGCTTGGAGCGAAGAACCCGAACTCCTTCAATTCCCTTTATCACAGGTGGCGTGGGTGTTCACTCCTACCCATGTAGATTACTCCCCTAAATGACACTGTGCAGACTCATCGGTCCTCAACTGATCATTCGGTATTACAATCTTCAATTCAGTTGGCCGTGAAGGTACTTAGTTGGGTAGAAAGCTCATGTGAGAACTTGCATTCAGGTCTTCTCACCATAGCGCATAAGCTCCTGGAAGTTATAATGGAATGAGAATTCCAGATACTGCCTGACGTAAATATTTCTTAGACCAGAACCTTGGTATCCTTGTCATACAGTCCGAAGCTTGGCCAAACATCAACAAACATTTTGACCTGGTCCAGTGTTGGGTCGAAATATGGAGATTTCCCTTTTTTTCTTAGAAAATATAAGGTTTGGGCCTGTTCTGATCCAGCAGCTGTTTGGAGAAAGACGTACAGGCTCCTCTTCATCCATCATGGATGGTCCTGCAGATCCATCATGGGCATTAGTAGTACGAGCGGTTCCTATACCAGCATCTACAATAAAGCAATACCTTCTCCAATGTGAATTATGGATTCCAATCTATGATCCGTGGTGAAATCAAGAGCTTTGGTGTTGAGTTGTGGACTTCCATCATATAGATATTAGCCGACTCCTTAACAGGGGTCTTGTAGAATGTGCTCTGCTATTAAAGGGGGAGATTTTTATGATTATCACTGAGGCATGAAGTATGTTGTAGCTTGAGCTTTCCTGGGTTTACGCTGGATATTAGTTTGGTTGCTGTCACATTTGGTTGGAAAATGGCTTCATTACCCCCTGAAGGGCTCTCCATGTTTTGTCCATTTGATGGACTGTACAGAGTTAGTCTTCTCCTTCAGAGCCCTCTCATGTAGAGCTTTTGGTATATATAGTTCTAGCCGTCCTGCTCCATACATCAGTGTGACGTGTAATACACAGCGCCTCGGGAAGAGATTTGAGAAGGCAGGAAATTCGGCGACACACTAGGTCCCCCTGGGTCCATATTAATCCCTGGTCTGTACATGAATCCCGCATTAGTGGTCTCAAACGCGTGGCTCTCCAGCTGTTATGAACTACCACTCCCAGCATGGAGAACCATACGGTGGTGCACGGAAATCCTATTTTTATATTCGATCCATATGAACTACGTCCTTGGGCATATAGCCAACTATTAGGGTCGTGGGATTTATTGTGATCGTTCCCCCTGGCTCATGCCATAAACTCGTAAACCTTGCTCTCCCCCATCAGATCCCGGAGACACCGTTTTTGCTCTGCAGGTTCTCGCGTATTAACCCCTACATTGCAAATTTATTCCCCTTTAACACTCCTTGCAATAACCTTTGTGTGCTCACATAATCCATGTTTACAACTGATCCTTATCTGTGCCATCAAATGCAGCGTTTGTGGGACAAGCTTCAAATTTATTTTTCTCATTCTTTGTAGCAGAATCGGAGACGTAACTTCTGGGCCCCAGTGCAGAATCGGTAACGAGGCCCCCAACCTAACATGTGCCATTTATAATACTGGTGTCTAATTATGAGGCAGAGGGTCTTTTGGGCCCCCTGAGTGTGACTGCAACCAATGCACCCCGATATCTGCGCCCCTGAGCAGAATCATGCAGTATAAACTAGCCATATATATGCAGATCCTACGGCTATGTATAGGGGAAGTCCCATTGTCAGGAGAAACCAGCTTCAATTATGATGTTTTTCAGTATGCCTTTCTTCCCCGTGAGATGAGCGGCATTAATAGTGTCTGGCAGCCACTTATCCCACGCGTCAATAAACATGCATGTATCAGCCGGATCATTTTTAGTCATGCGATTTTGATCCTTGGTATGTAAAAAAGGCTATTGAATTGTACATGGTCGTCCTCAGACCTCCTACTGTACATTAACCAGTGGTGTAAGGCTCTGTTTACACTTTGCTTTTTTGTCTGTTGGAAGTATTTCCCTATGTCTACCTCCGACAGAAGGATGTGATGTATGTCACTGTATTGCCATACCAGGAGAGGTACGAGTGTTTTCTGGGCGCTGCAGGAGGAGGATCTTAAAGGGAACCTATCGCTAGTTTTGGAGCCACTAAACCCCCATCCGGTAGTAATGCAGCTGGGGTTTAGTGTTCAAAACCGGCCATTGCGGGAGTAGATAGTAAAGTAAGATACAACTTACCGAGCCATTTTTGGTATAGGCAGATTTGGAACCTGCATAAAGACCTACTGTTAGGCTAGTGGCTGAAAACCTACGGATCGGTTCCCTTTAAATAATTCGGTCTCGTGGCTCAATCCTTCAGCGTCCGGCATACCTGAAATTTGGACCTCTCCTGGCATTTCTAGATGTTCTTCAGATACAAATCCCGTTCACAGGTGGAGCAGCAGCAGCGCACGACATTGACTTTATCCTGAACCCTTCACGGTTTTGGGCTCGTGTTGCACAATTACTACACCCGGTAGGCAGTTTGCATGTTGGTACCGCCACCTCACTTTTTTCTTTTGACTGTAAGGTTTTATGCTATGGAGCGCCGTGCTTCTTTTTTAAAAAATGTTTGCTGTATAAAAAATGTTTTACTGTATAGCCATAGGAACGCATTGTAAAAAAAAAAACAAAAAAAAAAACCACTACTCTTTGTTTGTTTTTTTTTAATTTGTTTTTTTTTTTACTGTATGCCTCTATATAGGAAAGCGCAGTAGGTTACGCTATTCAACGCAGAAAGGTAAGGTATGCCTACACGTACCATCACGGGGTGTGGAGACTTATGGTGTGACGAGATCCTAGAGAGATTCCTGCAGCCATGTGTAGCAGTTTTGTTGCTTTGTGTTTTTTAGTTGTTTTTTTTAATATATTCTTTGTTGTGATCAATTGACTATGAATTCTCTTTATTATCCACCTCCCGTTGGGCATAAAATCTGCAGATTGTCACTTTGCTGCAGTTTGCTTTGTGTCTTATTTTTGCTTCATGTATGTGACGTTTTGTGGACGTGTTCTTGTACACTTTGTTGTTGTATTCTATTCCGATGTTTATGGCTTAGAGATAAGAGCAGGTGGAGTGTGAGATTTTCAGCGCTTGGAATATACCATGTCTCAAAAGGGAAAAAGGGGGATCTACTTACATTGGTTTTATCCATAATCACAATGCAGAAGACCACCGAGGTGTTTTTCCCATAGGAGTGAAGGGGGTGGGACTCTTACTTATTACCATCTGAAAGGAGCCTGGTATTTTAATGCGGAGTGGACAGTGTTTTGTTTTGCCATCTTGTCCCACCCTCTTGTCAGGGGAGTAGGACGGCCCAGCCAGGTGAATATATACACCGGAGCATAGGCTTGTACATGACTAGACCAGGGCGAGCTCCACAACTTCACACACTGGACATAGTACTTTGCAGAGTGCCACTCATTGCCACCTCCTCTGATGCCTGCAGACTGGGCACATCAGGATATGACCGGGCACTGTGCTGGGAGCTGCCTGTTCTCCAAAATTCCCAGCAAAGTTCCTGTAGGGGTTCACGTTCCCCATTGAATTGCACTTGCCAGAAGGGTGCAGATACTTTCCACCACTAGTCTGCCAGCTGTAATGGAGTTCTGGGAACAGTCTTGCCATCTTGCAAATGAGAATGAATGCAATGGAAATCTTCTTTACGAAATTGATTTGGACTCCATGGCAGATGACCTGGAAGGTAAGACCCAACGCTCAAGTGTAGATGAAAGATAATGGTCTTCGGTAAATTAGATTGTCAGATCTTCGCTCTAGGCTTCCACACTTTTTGCATGCTGACAAAGCTCTTGGAGTAAATCATTAATGGTGGAGATGTCTTCTTCAGATTGGAGACACTTGTTTTCCTTAGATCTCTGAAGTGTCAGGGTGAGAAGAACCACCGCTGTCTGCTGGTGGTCTGAAGACCTCAGATAGTATGGTCTATACATCCCTGGTGTATGGGTGGCCTGGGAAGTCTTCCTTGTCCGGTGCAGATGATTTATTGCAGATCCTTGTGGCCTCCTGATGTTTTTTGGCTTTGAGTAGAACTATGTTTTTGCGCCTTCCTCCCAGGACTTGGGGAAGCTTGTACAAGTTCCAGCTTTCACTGCACATGTCACAGGTCTTCAATACTCGGGGTAGTAAAATTGGAATGCAGTTTGTATTCTCTTTTGGCAACCGGCTAGTAAAGCCGATCCAATCATAACCAGTCACGACAAAGATGCATCCCGATACAATTCGATATGCGTCTATGGATCGCAGGTTAGTATTTACGCTAATATCACTAGAAATAATTATTATTTCTATGATACAAAGCCATTCAATTAAAATGTGATTGAACATTTATCGGAGGATCTTCAAAAAAAATTCTGCTTTATTTTTTCTGCTCCGTTGGTCTGATTCGGGATAATATCCCCATAGTCTTTGGCTAGCATTAGGAATTTCAGTCTGCAACCGTTAAATTTTTCTCTAAATAGATCCAAAATTGTGTGCGGGTCAATTTTATTATATATCTTTATTGCGGTTCGAGCTCTGTTTTTCTGATATAACCCCTAGAGTTGTAACATTCCATCTATCTACAGCCACCACTAGAGGGAGCTGAGGAGCATGCTGTGTAGACATTGATAAAACCGTAAGCAGAAAGCTCCCCCTAGTGGTGGCTGCAGTTAACTGAGATTTGTCTATGCTCCCCTGTCCGCTTTGATTATATCTGCACAGAATATGGGACCTAAAAATTACATGGTGATAAAAAGTTGAAAGCTTGTCCTAGACTTACGGGGGTTCTCCAGGATTTAAACATTGATGGCATATCCTTAGGAGTCCCAGAGAACCAGTTTTATATTTATTGTTAGGAACGTTATATATCTGATAATGGTTTGCAATAATTATGTCTATGGTACTAAAACTGTTGACTCTGACTAATGGGAACGGGTTTTGTCAGTCTTTAATGGTACACACCACTGTATATGGTTACATAATGGGTAATGCAAGACGACCATGCTCAAAAATGCAAAAGTGCCCTTACTGATCAGCGGTATTGGAGGGGCGATCTGATCGTCTGTGATCCACCTTCTAGTTTCTTAATAACACACAATCAAAGACTCTTCCTTCCCCTAGACAAGAACATATAGATCTGCAGACCGTTGATGTGTGGCCCCAGGCAATGTATATTCTATAGGAAGCAACACCCGAGCATAAATCAGTGCTCGGAAACCTGAGACTCCAGCTATCGTGAAACTACAACTCCCAGCATCTAGCTAGACGTGTTTGAAGATGTAGCGTCACGACTGCTTGTAGAAATAAACACTATCCTATAGTCACAATCTGGGACAAGTGTTCATAAAAGATGGCGACAACTTTGTTTACAAAGGGTTAAAGAAATGCTGACCCCATTACTCGCGACTGTCTGGAATGCGTGGCTAGTGTTTACCCAATTATCGCCAATTAGTGTCTACGCCAAATGACACGATTTCCCCTCCCTGCACCAAGGTTATGGTAGGGCCCATGACTAGGCTGCTTAATTAATCCAGGAATGGAATATTCCAATAATATGGGGGAGGACAATTCATTTTGTTCATCTTGAGTCTATATTTTAGCTCGAGAGAGAGAGCGCCATTGTTTGCCTTCCAGTTTCTTTACATTGATACTATTTGTATTCTGTACTGAATATAATGGTAGATTCAGGGAAGGCTCATATTACATATTTTGGCCATTTACAGGGTCGCATAAATCCTAGATCAACACTAGGTTGAATAAGTTATTTATAATAGTCACCAAAATCATTATCTGGACCTCATCCTTGATGCATTTGAAACTAAGACCGTAAAATATTTTATTTCATGTTATAAAGGTTATTTTTCACCTTATTTTGCAGTCCTGTGTTCTGAGCGCGTGGGCAGAGTGACCAAGACCTATCGGGACATAGACGCAGTGACCAGTCTGCTGGAGGAGGTAAAAATGTAACCTCGAGACCACATGGAGGCGTCATGATTTTATCCTAATTGTAACCTGATCCCTATAACAATCCTTAGATTCAGATTTTATCTGGTATTCATAGGTCTTGACAGGTGCCAGATTATCAAATATTCTAGATTACAGGGCTGTTGAGTAATGAGGGAATAGGCTGCACAAAAATGAATAAGGCCCCAGAGCAGAACTCAGAATGAGCCTCACCGAAACATTAGACCAATGTATTACACCTTTATTAAAGGTATTGTCCACCATAATTTCATAATATATCATGATAGGATAGCGGTCGTAGCTTCAAATCCCCTTCTCTCCTAAATGATAAAATTCTGGCTGCCTGCCCCCACCACTAGGGGGAGCTCACTGCATATAGAGTTATTCAGTTATTATTCACCTTAGCAGTACCTGTCTATGATATGTGTGGTGCTGATCAGTAGCAATTCCTCAGTTTATTATTTTGACAATCGCTCCCATCATCCGAGATCTGTGTTTGCAAGTGAGTAGAATAAATCCAGGGAATTGCGTTATCAGATGATCCCTGAAATCAGGCAACAATTTGGACCTTTAGAGGGAAACTTTGGGGGGCACCACTTGCATTGCTCTATTAAGACATCTTCTAAAATCCTGGCTTTTATGAGCATTTAATTTTTTTTGGCCACATTTTTAAAATTGTCTTGTGGATAATTTTTTTAGAAAGAGCGAGACCTGGAGCTGGCCGCCCGCATTGGACAGTCTCTTTTAAAGCAGAATCTAGAACTGACAGCAAGGAACGAGTTTCTGGAGGAACAGCTAGAGGCTGCCAAAGAGGAGGTAAGAGGGGAAAATTCCTGCCAGAACTAACCGGCCACGAACAAGAGGGGCACGTAAGAAAGCAGCCATGTGTTCTAATATCATACAACCCCCTCTACCTAAACCGAGAGTCTCCCTAAAGATTGTCTAAAATATCCCAACAAATGTTACATCGGTCCGGTTATAGCTTGTAATTCTGAACGCATCTTCAGGTCTTTCAGCTGCGACACGACATCTCAATGCGGGAAGATTTACTCCAACTGTACACCAGCAACTCACACAGCGAGCCCGTGTCTGCAACTGCTACTCCGTAAGTAGATTTCTGTTCATTTCTACTAAAACCATAATTTTTGAGGTCAGGACTCGGTGCGGCCAGTCAAGTTCTTCCTCGCCAACCAACCAACCAGCCATGTCTTTATGGACCTTGTGCACTGGGGCGCAGTCATTCTGGAAGCGAAAAGAACCGAACCCCAAACTGTTCCCACAAAGATGGAAGCAAAAAATTGTCCAAAATGTCTTGGTATGCTGAAGATTTCCCTTCACTGAAACTACGGGGCCTAGGCCCACCCCTGAATAACACCCCCATATCATTATCCCTCCTCAACCAAACTTTACACACAATGCAGTCAGGCAGGTAACCTTCTCCTGGAAATCGCGAAACCCAGACTCCACAGAAGAGGTTTCCCCTGCTCCAGAGTCCAGTGGCGACGTGATTTACACCATTCCATCCGCTGCTTGGTCACGTAAGGCTGGCATGCAGCTGCCCGGCAATGGAAACCCATGATATAAAGCTCCCGGGACACAGTTTTTCTGCTGATGTTAATACTAGAGGTCTGTACTCTGCAGTTGTTGAGTCAGCAGAGCGTTGGCGACTTTTATGTACTATGCGCCTCAGCACTCGGCGACCCCGCTCTATAACTTTACGTGGTCTCCTCCTCGTGGCTGAGTTGCTGCGGTTCCTTCCACTTTACAATAATATCAGTCACAGGTGATGGTGGAATATCTAGGAGGGGTGAAATTTCATGAACTGACTTGTTACACCAGTGGCGTCTTATTACAGGACCGCGCTGGAAGTCAGTGATACCTTCACAATGACCCATTCTATCACAAATGATTGTAAGGGCGACCGCATGGATTTTATACACCTGTGGTAATGGAACTGAATGAAACGCCTGAATTCAATGATTAAGAGGTGTCCCAATACTTTTGTCCATATTGTATCGAACGGTCTGACAAACACAAATTTGTTGAAAAAATAACCTTCCCGTATATCCGTCTTTTTGTTGACGTCTTTGCTTTCGTTGTTAGGTTGCGCAGGAATCAGTCTTCCTTCTGTCTTCAACAAAGCATTCAGCTGGACACCCTGGAGCAGAAGCTGAAGAACTTAGAAAATGAGAACCAGAAGATGCGCAGTGAGGTGAGCTGTATGGTAGTGATCCTGTTGGTGCTATACGTGGTATCGACAGCCTGAAGGTGCTATATATGGTGTCTGCCACGTGAGATTTCTATGATCCTGTTGGTGCTATACATGGTATCGACAGCCTGAAGGTGCTATATATGGGGTCTGCCACCTGAGGGTTCTATGCGCGGTGTTGGCTGCCCACCGTGACTGTGCTATATATGGTGTCGGCCACCTGGAGGTCTATGCATGGTATCAGGGGCTGTAGGATCTATGTATGATGATGGCTGCCTGAAGGTGCTCTGTATGGTCTTGACTACCTGGAGGTGCTATACATGGTGTCGGCCACTTGGAGGAGATAAAGTATATATGGTGTAGGTGCCCTGTATGGTGTCTCACATGTGGTTTGCTTCCCTCCTGTTAGGCCGATCATATACTTGAAGCCACCAATGATTATGAGGAGCAGGAAGGGTCCCTGATGCTGGACTGTGTCGAACAATTCTGTAAGTTTTCATGAAATAAGCATGTAATAATATCACTTCTGTCTATGGACCCCCGTATCATCTCTCGTACGGCTGTTTGGTTTTCGGTTGTATCTAACGTTTGCGGTACGGTCTATTGCCAGATGTATATTGCGGGCAGACGCACGCATATAGCTTGACGCGACATTCATTGAAAGCATTTCTTGGACCATATCAGCCCAATCTACCAGTATTATAAATGGCACTTGGTAGGGGGGGGGGGGGCTCTGTTATGGATTTTGTAACGTGTTTGTTTTCTTGGCTGCAGTATAAGACCATTGTGCTCTGTGTTTCTAGCTGAGGCCAGCAGACAGGTGGCATTGCTGGCAGAAGAGTTGGCACGAAGGGGAGAAGATGCGGCCCGGCAGCAGGAGGAGATCAGCCAGCTCCTGGCACAAATAGTAAATCTACAGAAGAAGTGCCGCAGTGTAAGTGTGATGTAGTAACCCGGATGGGTCGCTGTATTCTAGAGTTGAGATCATACAGCGCCTCTCAGAATAAAGCGTTGTCATTCATCAATAAAACTTTATTACTCTTACAGTAAAATATACATTTACTGTCATTAACTTATCTAATTTATTCTCTTTCATCGTCTCTATAGACCTCAGTGGAGAATGAAGAACTGCAACAACATCTGGCTGCAGTGAAGGAGCGAGAATGCCTGCGCAAAACAGAGGTAAAGAATACCCTACCACTTATCAATGGGACTTCTGGTTTCTACATGGTATGACATTCTCCAATCAGTGCGAACAGTGTCAGATGGTGTAGAGACACATCCTATTGACAAGAGGAATGTTAACACCAAGTTGTTAATGTATTCAACCATTTCCAGGAGGAATAACAGAGGAACAAAACACAGTTCTAAGAATGTGCGATTTCATAGGGAATACAGGATTTAGTATAACATACATGATCTCTTTGATAATTATTGGATAGTAAGATTATGATTCTATTTTTCTAGCTTCAGGATATGCAGGAGAAAAACAAAGAATGCCAAGACATGTTACATGAAGCCCAGGAAGAGTTAAAGAACCAACGAAACCGAAGCCTGCCCAACAGCACCATCAGCAGATACAGCACCATGAACATCTTCCCCTTGGTAAGCAGTTGACCCAGTCTATTGGACGACGTCCTCCCGGTTCTCGTGGCAGGACGTCCTCCCGGTTCTCGGGGGACGACGTCATGACTTTGGGGTCTCCAGCATTAATATAGGTTTCATATCTACAGGATTCCTTAGCGGCGGAGATTGAAGGAACAATGAGAAAAGGCATTGATGCTTCCTCAGAACTCAAGTACGTCCCTGACCTATGATGGGATCCATTCCCTTCACCTAAATCGCTGCACAACTACTAGGAATATCTTGCAACCCTTAATTTTATTTCATTGTATGTCTGCGACTACAGTAAAGTTATAATCTATGATGTAGTTTTTATAAAGGAAAGCAGGGCGAGCCAACTGACCAGTGTCCTCCAATGTCTTCACCCACGCAGGAGCTACAAGCGGGTGTTTGAGACTGTCAAAGCTGCCAACCAAGTGGTGAGGACCCGATCCCGCTGCCCATCCCCTCAGAATGTCCCAGGCTCTCGTGCTCCTTCTCAGAGACCGTCAGCTGCCCCGAGTCGTGTTGGTACTCCACCAATGAGCTTCTGTGAGTCTGAGGGTGCCAGCATGGTGCTCGAGGAGGAGGAGACCCTGCTGCCAGTACAAGACAAAGAATCTCCTATGTAAGTTAGAATTTGATAAATCTTAAAGAACCCAAGTGCGGTATTGTATGGTCCATTAATAACCCTTCATCTAATTGTTACAGTGTTGGAGGGAAAAAGTTGGGGACCCCTGGAACACCTGGAGGCCATGACCTGGCAGCAGCTCTTCAGAGACTGACAGCGCAGCAGGATTCTCACTCTCCTGTCAGCCTCTTTGAACAAAGGGAACACAAGCTGCAACAACATGGTGACACATCTAGTGGGTTCCTCACCCCCAATGATAGCGTCCTATCCAACGGCACCAACTATTCTGGCATTTCTGAGGCCAGTGGCAGCTCAAGTTTCTCTTTGGGTTCAAGGGCTTATCTACCAGAGAAGTTGCAGATCGTCAAGCCTATAGAAGGTGAGGAGACTCTCGAGATCATGACAATGTGTCTGAAAAGGGCAACAATTCCATATAGTCTATATTGTATGGTTTATATCTAGGATCGGCAACCCTCCTGCACTGGCAGAAGTTGGCTAAGCCCAACTTAGGTGGCATTCTGGACCCCCGGCCTGGTGTGTTAACCAAAGACTTCCAGGAACTAGACATTGACGTTGAAGATGTCTACAACATCAATGATTTTGAGGAGGACGACCTTGAGCCTATGTCTTTTGAAGCCATTGCTACATCTACTCCAACCAAAAATAAAGGCAGTAAAAACAGTGAGTATTTCTTTGCACCACTATGGAAATCTACAGGAGATCCGGAATCAGTCAGAAGTCTTTGGGAGTCCCTGGAACTCTTCAGAAACCTCAATAAGGACTCTCTAAACTTCTCGATTCCACCAGGTTTTAATAAGCAATGGGAGGTGTCAGTACACCCATTCTCATTGAGGAGGACTCGGCGGTCAGACACCCACTTTATGGCATCACCCCATAGCCCTCCTCTATTTCAAACCACAGTAAAGTATTTTAGGGTGTTTTTGAGCAATGAGCTCCTTACTCTACCATGACTTGGGACCTCTTGGCTTTACACCAGTGATCCATGTAGCCCGCCTATGTCCAGTGCATGGCCCAGACCCCTGGCGAAGGTGCCACGTAGGGTACAGCTGCCTACTCCTGGGTTTTTAATAATGGAGGAGTTGTTATATCGGAGTTCTATGCCGCATCGTAGAGGAGAGCGGGGCGGTCAGTCTTGCTCATACACTCCTTCACCCTCCAGGTGTCTCTCTAGAAGTAGCCTGCCTGTTGTTGTGTGATACCCATCATGTATGTCATTGTCTGTAATACCTAGATCACTTCCTTGTATGTTTCAGTGTTCCGTTCCGCTAACAACCTTCCCCAGACTCCGTCAACGTACACCATAACCACATGTCGCATGTCGCACCCTCTGCAGGACATTACACAGGTCACATCCAGGTGGGTTTTCTTCAAGGTCTTCCATGGTTTACACTTGTCTGTTGTCTCAGATCACTTTACATTGATATCTCTTCTTCCCATACATGAGTACTAAATATACTGTAATGACATAGACCGTAGTGTGGAGGACATGGCCGCATTCTATTAAACCGGTTGTAGGTTGTTTTGTTTTTTTTAGATTCCAGAAACAGCGCCACTCTTGTCCATGGGCTATGTCTGGTATTACAGCTCAGCTTCATTTACTTCACCCATTATTTTTTAATATCCTCTCCAGCAGAGGGCGCTGTTGATTTGCCTTTCACTTTAAAGGGGTTGTCCAAAGTTTTTTGTATTTTTTTTTCATACAGACAGAAACCTGCAAAGAATAGGAAAACTAAAAATATACATAGATTTCTAATTCTCTGCCTTTCCTGTGCCGCCGCTGATCCTAGCATTCCATATATCCAATGCTCACATTTTTATTTGACCTATTCTTTACAGGTTTTAGTTAGTTTGGGGGATATGTTCGATTCTGTGACATCTCCCTCCCCCCCCCCCCTTGCCTCTTGATGTTTTGCGTTGTTTGTTACTTTGCAGCTGCCGGTGTATGGGTGCCGCATTGCCATCTGCTGAATTTCCTCCTATGCCACTTACTGTGTCCTCCCTGTCTCCCACTCATGTGTCCATTTTCCATCCTCACGGTTTTAGGCACTTCAAGTCCTGGTGGAAGCGCCTTTTCCATTGCTTGACTTTCTGAGAGGCGTCTGAGTGCAGGGTCAGACTTCACAGCAAAGCATCAGGTAGCCCAGTTGGCAGCGGCCTGCAGGTCTCTCGAGGGTGACTCAGTGACCAGACCGATCTGGCGGAGTGTTTGTCCAGTACGTTATAGAAGACCAGCCTTTAATATACTAACCACTTTGAAATGGCACCCTCTGTGGACGCTTTGCTCATAGCAGCTAGTAGTGTTTAAAATCAGTAATTTAGGCTGGGGTCACATCTGCGTTATAGTTTCTGTTTGCAACAAAAACCATGGCGCAGTGCCGGATCCTTTATACCATGTTTACCAACGGCCCCCATTGACTTATAGACACAAATCAAAGAAGAAATTTTCACGGAATACTTGCTGGGGACATTTTTGGTCACTGAGTTGTCCTGAGAAAGGGTACTGCAAATTGTATGACTCCTCCTCAGGGTTCAATGATTGCTCCAGACTGACCAGAAGTGACTGACGCACAACGTGTGACTCTTTACTTTATAGGTGTTAATGGTTTCATTGCTTCAGACATTGGGCAAGCGAGGGGTGTACACACAAATGATAGGGCTCCATCTCCTCAAATGTGCTATGTTTTATAAATGAACTTTGAATGTCCATCATAACTTCATAATATATCAGTATAAGGGTCGGAGCTACATCCTAGAGCTCCAAATCCCATACTGCTACCCACACAGCCGCCTGCCAGCTATTCTAAAGTCTGACATGGCAAATCTGAATAGTAATGTACTGGTAACATCCGATTTAGAGCTGAACCCCACACACTCAGTAAGTATACTTGCCAATGAATCCCAGATGTTGGGACACTCTTATCTCCACCCCAGAAATGCCCCACAGTAGTTGAAGAGGATCAGCGCACCCAATGGCACATACCTCCCAACTTTTAACCATCAAAAAGAGAGACATCTAATGCCACAATTTATTTTATTTTTTTGTTATGCCACGCCTCTAACCCTTCCAAACCTCTGGCCGTATACACCCAATTCTCCTTGTGCCCCCAAACAGTAATAGTGCTGTTCTTTGGGCCCCATAGTGCTCTTTATGTATGGCACACAGTGTCCCCACACAGTATGCTGGCCCCCCACAGTGTCCCCACACAGTATGCTGGCCCCCCACAGTGTCCCCACACAGTATGCTGGCCCCCCACAGTGTCCCCACACAGTATGCTGGCCCCCCACAGTGTCCCCACACAGTATGCTGGCCCCCCCACAGTGTCCCCACACAGTATGCTGGCCCCCCCCCACAGTGTCCCCACACAGTATGCTGGCCCCCCCCCACAGTGTCCCCACACAGTATGCTGGCCCCCCCCCACAGTGTCCCCACACAGTATGCTGGCCCCCCCCCACAGTGTCCCCACACAGTATGCTGGCCCCCCCCCCACAGTGTCCCCACACAGTATGCTGGCCCCCCCCACAGTGTCCCCACACAGTATGCTGGTCCCCACACAGTATGCTGGTCCCCACACAGTATGCTGGTCCCCACACAGTATGCTGGTCCCCACACAGTATGCTGGTCCCCACACAGTATGCTGGTCCCCACACAGTATGCTGGCCCCCCCACAGTGTCCCCACACAGTATGCTGGCCCCCCCACAGTGTCCCCACACAGTATGCTGGCCCCCCCACAGTGTCCCCACACAGTATGCTGGCCCCCCACAGTGTCCCCACACAGTATGCTGGCCCCCCCACAGTGTCCCCACACTGTATGCTGGCCCCCCACAGTGTCCCCACACAGTATGCTGGCCCCCACAGTGCCTCCAAAAAATAATAAAATTGAGTAGCTCCCCCGAGAAATGGAGGAGATCCCTCTGCAGGTCTTCTGCTGTCTGTATGGTGTGTGGCTTGGAGCAAGCAGGCGCGATGATGTCTCCGCATCGTGCCTGTCTGCACCAAGCCGTTCGCAGCTGCAGGCACAGGGAAACTTATGGAGCAGGGAGCTCACGGCTTCGGAGGACGCAGATAGTTAAAACCCGGTACATGCCACTGGCCATTTAGGACAGTGGAACATCGCTCGGAATCCAGGACTGTCCCGCTGGGTCTGGGACGGTTGGGTCATGATAGAATTAAAACAATTTACTGCAAAAGAGCCATGTTGAGAGAACTTCTCATACACATTGCGCTTCAAGGAGAATGATCTCTAAAAGTCACAGGTCTGTGGGAGTTCAAGGAACATTCCAGGAAAAATGTATGCCTATTACAGGGCCTGAGGGGGCGGGCAAGACTTGTACATGAACGGTTCTTCAAATTCTTGTCATGCTCCGCCTCCTCAGGCCCTGCACTAGGTATAACACAATATCCGTTTTCCTTGGAGTGTTCCTTTAATAGAACCCTGAGTCATAGAGGCAGAAAAAGCTTTCTCTGTTTAACCCTTAACCATTTCCTTGATTTCTTGCATGCGCTAACCTCCGCACTTGGCTTCATTAACCACTTCATATCCTCTTGGAGGAACAGGAAAGTCTTGTGTTTATTCACTGGTCTGGGATCATTTACTCTATTACTTCAGGACTTGTCGGCTTTGAAAGCATTGATGTGATAATCCCTATGTTCATTGTACAACAGCTTCCAATGTTTTAGATGTTTTAGACATTTTTACATTTAATTGAGTATTTATCATTCAAGTAAAGTGGTGATACATGGCATCTTATGGGGAGACGTGGTTATGAACAATGTTGTAGAGCTCTTATGTTCCTCATCCTGGTTTCCTCTTCTCTTCCTTCAGTCTTCGCACAGTACTTCCCTCGTGTAGCAGCTTTGAGAGCTTGAGTTCCTTCAGCCTTGAAACTCAAAAAGAGACGCCCGTAGTGACCTCTTTCCCACCAAGGAATGACCAACCCAACTCTGGACGCAACACTCCCTTGGGATTAGTTACCCTCTTAAAAGAACATGGTATATCTGCCAATGCAGACCCCGGCAGCAAAGCCTCAACTCAAGCTGAAGTTAGGCCACCTGCACCCATTGCATACCCACCTTTCTTCCAGTTGGGTTGGGGTAGGACTTTACGGGGTCTCGGCTTTGGAAAATCCCTTGTGGACAGTACTTCAGTGAACAAGCCACCGGATTCTGGTGGAACCCAGAAAAGCATCTTTAGTATAAACCTGGTGGAGCAGTTACGAAGACTTGGCTTGAATCGGGTTGTGGAGAGGGGTATTGTGTCTCTTCCAAGGACAACAGAAGCCAAGAAGCCTCCAAGCTGATTCCAGATCACGCTACTGAATAGAAAAGCCGAAAAATACTAAAGACCTCATTTTGCACTGACAACGGTTTGGGATGTCCTATAAGAGACACCATGTTCTGGCATGAGGAGACCACGGAGCCTTCTTGATACTTTTTTTTAGCTTGCATGTTCTTCCAGTAGGATAGGGTGGTAGAAGCAAAAGGATTTTAGGGATGAGCACTTGATGGCTATGCAAACCTACCTTCTTACGTTCCTCTATGCATATTATAAGAGAGACACGAGGACATAAGTAGACGTGTAGCTGCCCACATAGTGATGCGTTACAAGGCACTTCACCGATTTGCCATTCCGGAATTGCGTACAGATAACGGTGGCCTATTGACCAACTTGTTTCCTTCTGTATGACATCTCGGTGGTTTCTTCACTGGTACGAATTCAAGTTTTAATGTTATTAATGTCTCATTTTTTAACTGCAGAATGTATATTGTAAATTAGTGAGGCTTGGCGAAGGTCTTCTTAAAGACCACATTGAACATCTGGACTATTTACTTTTTAAAGGTACTAGTACTGGGTCCAAATCCATGTTTTTTCATGATTTGCTATATCCTGGTTCCACAGGACAGAGGTTCTATTTTTTTGTATACATAATTTAATGTTCTCACCAATGAGAAATGCGATCAGTAACCACCTTACTCTCTACCTCCATCTACCAGTGAGCCTAAGTACTGCACATTTTAGAAGATATGGTCGCTATGACTGGATTGGGGTTCATATCTGCAACATATTCTTTAAAATGCCTCGATTGATGATAAATGGCTGTTATACTGTACACAAGGTCTGTGACGGGGCTGCCCTGGCGTACATGGGCTGGTGATAACGCCCATGTTTGAAGATCTTGTGCTGTACAGACAGACTTCAATGTTAGGGTAATGGAATATTCTTCTGCACTGATTTGATGCGACTCTAATAAATTTAAGATGTATATGGATCAGTGGTTGACAACAATTGCTATAATATCCATTAAATGAGCGTTTTTACTGAGACGGTGTCTGTCCGGAAGGCAGAAGAAGAAAGTCCTACCCCTCTGGACTCCTTAAAAACCCCACTGGTTATATAGAAAATGGGGACCTGAGAAGAAGCAAAGCAGGGCCTTCCTCATAATACTGCCATTAGTGACAAAATATTAGTGTCATGTAGAGTCCACATAATACCACCGAACAGCACCCAAATAATACACTTTTCTACTCCACTGTCAAGTGGCTCCTGGAGTTCCCATCCTCGGAGGCCACCTGAGAAATTTCCCAGTTATCCACCCCCTAAAACTGCTCCTGATCCGTAAGGGTATGTTCACACGAGGTCATTACGTCCGTAATTGACGGACGTATTTCGTCCGCAAGTACCGGACCGAACACAGTGCAGGGAGCCGGGCTCCTAGCATCATACTTATGTACAACGCTAGGTGTCCCTGCCTCTCCGTGGAACTACTGTCCCGTACTGAAAACATGATTACAGTACGGGACAGTTGTCCTGCAGCGAGGCAGGGACTCCTAGCATCGTATATAAGTATGATGCTAGGAGCCCGGCTCCCTGCACTGTGTGCGGTCCGGTACTTGCGGCCGAAATACGTCCGTCAATTACGTATGTAATGACCTCGTGTGAACATACCCTTACTGTGATCGACCAGAAGATCTTTAAATGAGTTTTCACACTATAACTAATGAATGTTAGATTGGTGTCTGACTGTTGGACCCCCACAATGTTCACTTGAATGAGAAACCCCTGCCCATCTGTTCCCCCTCCTGTGGGAAGAGTTGTGTGTGCAATGGTGGCTGAGCTTGCGCCCAGTCTGCTCCATACAAGTCTATGGGTGATACAGAAACAGCCGAGCACTCCCAAATACACAAGAGATCTAGAAATTGATGAAGACGGGGATGGATCCAGATTACGACTACGACTACCACTGTACTTGACTGAAATCAGAAAACGGTGACATGTTGTTATCAGAATCTCTCAGTAGTGCAGCCTCTTATAATGTTCTACTTGCAGGTCTCCTTTAAGACCAGAACATGGCTAGTTTTCGTGTTTTGACCATCTTTGTCTCCACTGAATAGATGAGAGCGGGTGCACAGTGGAGTAGAAGACCAACTATTCTTCAGCTAGTGTCCAACCATACCCTTGGAGCCCATTCACACTGCATTACAGAACCCTTGTAAATCAATGAGATCCAATATCAAGTGGATCCGTCATAACTCCTGAAAGCCATGACACCGGTGTGAACAGAGCCTTGGAGCCTTCTCCAGTAGTGAGGTGACGTCATCCACATAGAACATACACACTGGACCCATTACAAAATACTGTCCAATATTACACACCAAGAGCTGACAAATGGACATAAACATGGAATTTATTCCAACATCTTTATTTTTTTTACATTTTGTTTTGCCTTTCCTCACATAAATAGCGCAATTCTCATCAGACACCAGAACTGACTTCTCGGAACAATAATTTAATAATAATATAACTCCATACCCCCCTCCCCTATTGGACGTTCACAGCAATATGGTCTCAAGAATCTGGGACCTGATCTTCTGAACTCCTGCGGCCAAAGTCCATCCAGCCAGCGTAGTCTCGGTCGTGCATGGGGTGGAGGTGGCCTTCAGCATTGGAGATTTCTAGGATGTAACATCATTCAGGTTAGTAGCTGTAATGCGATATATTTTGTATTTCAGCAAACGCGGCCTATCGGACCACAGGGATCTAATGGCGGCATTAAGGACACGTCGGATTTCCTTCACCCGGGCAAAGATTCGGTTTGCTGCCCTAGCAGTGTATCTAAATACCCTGACCAAGGCAGAGTGGTATGTTGGCATCCCCCTAACACCCATGGCACATGCCCCCCTCTCGCCATGCCCCTGCATCATTGTAATGTAATACCCATAGTGACTTGGCACACCGCATTTTCCTAACAGCTGAGCAAACCTTGTTCTATGTGTGTATGGGGGATGTCACATTTGAAGATTTATCAAGATTAGAAGTGTCCTTGTGAGTACGGAGTGGGCGATGAGCATTATCTCCCTGGTTTTTGTAACTTTTTACCTGCAAGTAGCTGAGGGACAAGTTGTGACATAATCCGTTGCTTCTGTTCATGGGACAAGGATGCCAGGAGGTCCCGCTTGTTAACTTCAGAAGGAAAGAGGTTCTTCTGTGGTCCATACCTTGCCGACTGCAGTTCGGTCATTGGCCTACAGAGGGCAGCTGTGGCCAGCATAGCTAACAAAATACTAACACAAACCTTTCTGTCCATTTCTGCAATGCAAGAACAAGGATTTAGTATTTGGCTTCTGCTGCCATCTAGTGTACATAAAAATGTGTGCATGTTTTTTTTACAATTTCAAATCCATCGCTATATATAGGCAAACGCCGTTTTTCATTCTGCTCAAGTTATAAAATTAAAATATTTCACACTTTAATGCTATAGGCACCATGAGTGAGTGGGCACATGAATAACTGGGCAACTATATACAATAACCATGCCCGCTATCCAATTCACTGCACTATTATGGGAAAATTGGTTATTCCAATGACACTAGATAAGTGCCAGGTTTGCCTGCATGACAGATATAGTCCTACTTATTTCATGATCTCTTCCCGTTGTCAGTTTGTTGATCCTATAATTATTTTAAGGGGGTTCTTCAGTTTTGCAATTAATAAAATATATAAGGAAATATGGCTGAAAGTGAGGGATCTGTCTGTCTTAGGCAATAGTGAATTCTGAATTAATAAAGGGAGTTGCCCCATTCAGAACCTATATCTGTTACCCAGAGTCGGGAGAGGCCATATGTGTATTACACAGATAGCTTATTGATTTCACTTGAAAATGTGTAATGCTTCATATCACCTGTGGAGGCACTGCAGAGAAATTGAACACTTACTGAAATTATACTCTGTAAAATGCTAATCTGTGGGGGGAACCTGGCAGTATTTGCAGATGATACTAAGTTATGTTAAATGATCAATACAGAGGTGGATAATATAATATTGCAGAGGGATTTGGGGAAGCCAGAGGCTTGGGCAGAGAAATGGCAATTTAAAGGCGTTTTTCCATCCGAGACATTTATGGCATATCCAGAGGACATGTCATAGATGTCCGATAGATGCGAGTCCCACCTCTGGGACCTGCATCGATCTCTAGAACGGCCCTCGTAAGCTCCGTTCTACTGCTGTGTTGCGGTTGAAGCTTGTAATTTCCGACCAGGAATTACGTAGCACGCTGAGCCAGGCTGTTTCTGTTACTCCCATAGTAGTGAATGGCAGTTACGGAAGCAGTGTAGCATGCGGGCTATGCTGTTTCCGTAACTACCAGCCAGTTTCATAGGACTTAAGGAAACCGCGTAGCTCAGCGAGCTATGCTGTTTCCGTAACTCATGATAGTAAATCACACACATCAACCACAACACAGAGAAGCAGAACGGAGTTTAGGGGGCCCCGTTCTAGAGATAGAGGTGGGATCCGCATCTATCGAACATCTATGACATATTCATTGGATATATCATAAATGTCTCTGATGGGAAAACCCCTTTAAGTTTATTTGGATAAATGTAATGTTATGCAACTTGGCTTAGCAAACAAATTCTGCAATAATTCATGAAATAGTAAAACACTGGGTAAAACTGCCACTTTAAAAAGACTTGGGGATATTGGTGGACAACAAACTTAACTTTAGCAACCAGTGCCAGGCGGCTGCTGACAAGGCAAATAAAATAATGGTATGCATCAAGAGGCATAGATGCACGTGACAAGAATATAGTGTTGCCTCTATACAAGTCACTAGTGACACTATAGACCAGGTGCAAAGGAGGGCAACCAAGGTATATGGAAATGGGTGGATTGCAGCACCAAGAAAGGCTATCAAACTTGGGGCTTAACCGTTTAGAAAAAAGACTGTTTAGGGGCGATCTAATTACAATGTACAAATATATGAATGAACAGTACAGAGATCTTTGTAATGATCTTTTTACACGTAGGCCTATAACCATGACAAGGGGCGTCCTCTATGTCTAGAGGAATGAAGATTTCACCACAATCATAGGCAGGGTTCTTTACGGTCAGTGCAGTAATATTGTGGAACTCTCGGTCACGCAATATTCTTATGGTTGGTTCATTGAGCAAGTTCTAGGACTGCTTGGACACCTTTCTTGAAAAATATAATATTACAAGTTATGAGTACTAGATTTTGTAGATGGGACCTTGATCCAGGAATTTATTCTGATTTCCATATTTGGAGTCGGGGAGGAATTTTTCCCCTAATGAGGAAATTGGCATCAACCTCATGGTTTTTTACACGGATTACAGGTTGGAGTTGATGGACCTGTGTGTTTTTGTTTTTTTTTCAACATTAAAGGGTAACTAAACGTTCGACAAACTTCTGACATGTCAGAAGTTTTGATTGGTGGGGGACCGAGCACAGAGACCCCCACCAATCGCTAAAATGAATCAGTAGAATCGCTTGTGTGAGCGCTCAGCCACTTCGTTTCTGATCAGCTTTTTCCAGATATCAATGTATTGGAGTACGTGCTCAATAGAAAGTCTATGAGCCTGTACTCCGATAGATCGGCTTTCCGGAAAAAGCAGATCAGAAACTAAACGGCTGAGCGCTCACATGAATGTTTCTAGCGATTGGTGGGGGTCTCAGTGCTCGGACACTCACCAATCGAAACTTCTGGCATGACACTATGACATGTCAGAAGTTCGTCGAACGTTTATTTACCCTTTCATAACTAGGCGACAATCTAATTGTGTGTTCTCGCATCGCAACTCCTATTATTATCAACTTATCATTAGGTTACTCTTCTGACCAGAAGACATTTTTCCAAAGAGCAGGGGACACCATAGTCAATGCTATTTCTATTCATACTGTAATGAAGAGATAGAGTTCTATATACTGTAGATCCCTTTCCATTTCTGAACTCCTACAATTCATCATTTCCATCATAAACATACAAATATATTACACGTAGTTGACCAAACATCTATGCCTGCCTCTGAATACATGACCATGAAGAGCCGCCCTGTCAGGGACCACAGCCAACCCTGGTCAACTGGCTGAGCCTCTTGAACTTTGGTTAAGAAAAACCAAAGCATAAAAGCAAATTCATCTAAACAATGCGGCTACCAGGTTTCTTTTGTTTTTGGGGTGGGTAATCTACCAGCTTGAGTACCATGAAGGTGCCTCTTGACCTTCGGTATTAAGGAAGTCCAGGTGACCCTTGTACTATTAGCAAAATTTGCGCTAAACGGGCATTTAAGAACATGGACAACTCTAAAACTATTAAAATAGAGTGAATATAGACCATAAGATGTCCTGTGCTGTTTCCAAAAGTTCTCCATCGCCCCCTACTGCTCAAATATAACTCACCTGTGGTGATGGTGTCTCTGAGCCTGGACGGTGGTGCAGGAGATCTCTCTGGCTTTCTGCCGGTTCTGAGCACCTTTTTATTGAGGGCAATGCAGGATGTCTCCTCCCATCCATAGCCATTACCCACCTTCCAACCCCCTCCTTATTCAGTGCCACTTCTGCTCATGATGTCAGTACACCCCCTGTCCTAAGATACATGGAGATTAACTATTTGTCAAGAGGATCACACAACACAAAGAAAGATGCGCAAATATAGCTGAGCAAATCATCGTAACGTCGTTACCTGACACTTACACTGCGGAGATCTTTACATTTCTAGAACATTTTCCACTCATTTTCTCTTACAGCCTATGAGGTTTTCAAAAGAAAAAATTCTAATATCTTTTAACTCTGCCTAGTGCTGAATGTTGTATGTAGTTATACGTCGTAAGTTTCTCTGTGGTCCATGTTCGACATTGAGGAGGGGTGTCCAGTGTCTTCAAGGCCTCGTTTCATTATGGTCCACCAAGCAGTGGTCCTCATAAAGTTACTCCGCACACTTCTTGCTATCCATCTCGGTCGTCGTTGTTCTCCCAACATCTGGGACGCTCCTCAACATTGAAACTGCAACACCAAGATGGAAAAGTGTTGGAATTGTGGAAATCACAGGATCGATAGACATGTTAATGATATGCAAATGATAAGAAAATGGAAACAAAATATTCAAAATATCTTGATTTATTCAGTAGCGAGTACGAGCGGCAAGCGCAGAAATACACGCACTTACACGCCTTGTCATGCTATCAGTGAGGTTATTAATGGTTGTCTGAGGAATGTTATGCCACGCTGAATGCAGTTGGGCACGCACATCATCAAGATTGGCTGCTGGCAGCTCCCTGCGCAATTGCCAACCAATGACGTCCCAGATGTGCTCGACAGGAGACCTGTCTGGATATGCTGCAGGCCATGGTATCACGTTTAGAATGGGCAGGCTGGTCACAGTGGCACGAGCAACATGCGGACAGGTGTTGTCCTGTTGAAAAATGGCTTCTGGAACACTTTGCAGAAAGGGCCGCACCACTGGTTGTACGACCAAATCAATCTAACGCCGAGCTGTTAGTGTACCTGAAATGAAGACTAGAGGGGTCCGGCTATCGTACATTATGACACCCCACACCAAAATCCCGAGAGTAGGACCAGTGTTCGATTGTGAAGGTCTCTTCATGACGTTGCCCACGTAGTCTCCAGACTAATCTCTGGCTAACATTGCGTCCGAGACAAAAGCAGGACTCATCACTGAAGAGGATAGACCTTGTTTCCAGCCTCCATTGCCGTCTTGTGCACCATGATAGCCTTTGAGAGCGGTGGCATGTGGTCAATGGAACACCTGTAGCTGGACATTTGGCTCAAAAGACCAATGTCGTGCTAATGCCTTCTGATGGTTTGTGTCGACACTGGTTGCCGCCCTAGGCTTGGGATGTGACATCTAATTTCACTTTAGTACAGAATGGATCACTACGCACCATTATAACAATCAGACGATCTGTCCGTGCACAGGTTCACCTCCACGCACCCCTTGGTATCCATCCCCTACATTGTTTTTCTCCCAACCTCCGGGACACGCAACGTTATAAGTAATAAGCCAAGGTCTCTCAGTTCAAGGATTCTATCGATCTCAGTTTGCGAAAAGTGGTGATAACTGGCACATCGAGGAACAGGAGGCATCGCACAAACATCCCACACCACTTGATACGATTTTTGAGGTTTCATGTGGATAAAAAACTTTGCTTTCAATATGGCTTTTAACCCCCTCCCACATGCCACAGATTGGAGTTCGGTGCCTGAGAATTGATCCTTTGCAGATCTTAGCGACAGCTGCTACTTCCTCGATCTTACGGCCTGCCCTTCTTGGTGATGCAGTTTCAATTGAGGAGTGTAGATACAGATGGGCAGAATTGGTCTCTCCCACCAGAGGAACAGAAGATCCTCTGCTGATAAGACCTTCAAAATACTCAAAACCTAAGAAAATATATGAGAGGCTTTCCTCATTGTGGTTACTGTCCATCACTGACCATCTCCTTGACATCATGACAGCTGAACATTGTAAGCTTGCCATTTTGGTCCATATCTCCTAACACTTCTTGTTTTTCAACCCACTTGTGCCAAGGAACTGTGTTTGCTAACATTTGGCACACCACTATGACCTGCTGGGGGTGCACAAATGGCCTTCCCAATCTTCTATTGGCCAATTTGATGTTGTTCATACCGATCTCAATATACTCTGTTGTGTGTGATAAGGTCTTTGATGTTAGAGCCTGTACTTATACCATTCATAGTCATGAGGTGCGGTGTAATGTGGACCAGTGTTTCTCAGTGTACCCTCAGGATTGCCTTAGTAGCATACAGGTGAAACAATTATTGTCAGTACATCAGGAATTACCACCATTTTCTGTAGAGGATACCCTTAAATCATAATTTAAAAAAAAGTATATATTTTTGGAAAAAATATATTAAAAATGAATATAAGAAAGAGCTACACAAAAGGAAGGATCGGCAGAGTAATAATAATGGGTGGATTTATTTTGCAAAGAAGGGCAAGAACCTGCGTCGTCTTCAGGCCAAAAAATGACTTTTAAGCACTTTCTTATATCCATTTTTTATATTTTTTCCAAAAATATATACTTTTTTAAATGGCGATTTATCGCGGCACAATACAATTGATGCAACCTATTTTACTACTACCTACATCTCTAAGTTGTACCTGCCAGTACAAACTTCTTTAGGTGAGTGCTATAACTTACCACCACTACGAATTATCTTACCTATCAGGTTTATCTTGCACCATGTGGCGCTGTGCACGTTTTTTCTTCCCAGACACCCATAAAGAGGCTCTGTCACCAGATTCTCAAATCCCTATCTCCTATTGCATGTGATCGGCGCTGCAATGTAGATAACAGTAACGTTTTTTTTTTAGATTTCCAGCAAGTGAAACGAAATCTCGTTTACCTCCGTAATCTCGCGAGATTTCGTTTCCCTTGCTAGAAATCTCAAAGAAAAGATTCAGAAGTGTCAGGATTCTGAATACACATGACGTCCAGGCTGGAGGTCATGTGTATTCATTATCAGGACACTTGTGTATGTGGCTGCACATCGTTCTAGTGAGAACACTATGTGCTGTGTAAATGAATGGAGAGGAGTGCATGATGCTGATTGGTCACTGATTCATCAGCATCATACACTTCTATTCACAACGCCCAGTTAGTAAAACAAGTAAACATGCCCAGTTAAAAACACAATACACGCCCAGTTGTCCATTTTAAAGCTCATTTGCATATATATAAAATTGCTCATAACTTGGCCAAAAATGAAAGTTTAAAAAAAAACGTTACTGTTCTCTACATTGCAGCGCCGATCACATGCAATAGGGGTTTGAGAATCTGGTGACAGAGCCTCTTTAAATCAGGACTTGTTGGGGGTACTTGATGGCTTTCGGGACCTCTATGGAAAAAGTATTGTCTGCATGATCCATTCAGATATTTTGTTAGCATTCTGACTGGAAACCTATAGAGAGAGTGTGTGTGTGTGTGTGTGTGTGTGTGTGTGTGTGTGTGTGTGTGTATATATATATATATATACATACACATACATCTCCTCACCTATCTTACAACATCTGATCCTACAAATCTGAAGCCAATACAGTTGATGAGCTAAACCAAGAATAGACACACGTCCTAATGAGTTGCTTTTACCCATTGTTGTCTGGTTGTCTTGAAGGCTCCCAGTTCTGTTCGTCTACCGTCCATAATGAGTCAGTTCTGTGTCAAGTTGTCTCTGCAGCAAGTTTCCAGCAATGAGGACAGTGAGTTCAGAGCGGGCAGGCTGCCTGATCCCTTAATATGCCGTGAGCTCTTATTTATGTTCTGACATTGCCATGCTACAAGCAACATGTCTTTCTTGTCTATTATTTTCCTTACAATTGGTTCTTCTCATTACACGGGTTCTTTTGTGTTTGATTAAAACCTGATTGTCTTTGGGAATAGAATGTATACCCTTCAATGGAGGGCTCTTATGTATTTGGAAGTACCTGTAGATAAAGCGGACAAGCACAATGAGATAATTAACACTTGGAGTAATATGGAGAACCCTGAAGCTCAATGTTTCTCTAGTGGATTCCACCAAGAGGTCTCCATTTAGATCTCTACTTAGGGGGCTCAATACCACAGCGATGTCCATATCTTGCATTCCTCATTCTACAGCCCTGGCACACAAGGTTCACTAGGGGGGGCGTCTATCAGAAATGTGGGACACTTGCCTGCATTGTTGGGCAAGTTGCTTGTGTGGCGGGAAACTGAAGACCCAACGTTGCCACCAGGTGTGTCACAAGTAACTACGGGGCCCTCTAGCTAAACTTGTAAGGGGGCCCCACTCTGCAACGACCACCATCATTAGTGAGTGTGTTCAAGTAATAGAAAGGTTGCTTTGTCCTGTGGGTCTTTTCCTCCCTTCCTTGGCCTTTCTGGGCTCTGCTGTCCCCTATATGCTGCCACCCTTCCATCTGCTCCTCATTAGGCTCACCTCGTTGGCACTTTTAACAGCGGACTTGGGCCCCGGAGCTGCAATGCCTTCTACCCCATCCATGTTGCCATCTCTATCAGAAAACCCTGGTGGCACTTTACCACTCCACGCTTCGCTGTGTAACAAGCATTACTGCTAAAGACTCTGATGGTGCCACACCGACCCCACCAAGGAAGCCTTCAGTTATTGTTCCTGGGGCCGGTGTCTCAGAAGATGACAAGTAGAGATGCGCTTTCTTAATTCACATTACATACATTGCTAAAATTTCAGATCTTCTCCACTTTCATTAGGGTTTTGAAGGCCACAATGTAGGAAACCATCAAAGTTTTCCAACCTACAGGAACCACAAAGACTTTCGAGCATGGTGCTCAGGTCCTCTACACATGTTCTGCCACAGGTACGCCATGTGCATGCTCGGGGTTAATGGCTCTTAAGTCCGTCACTGTGTGATAGATGAGTGGGCATGTCATCAGCTCCTGGTCATCGGAAACTTCCAGAAAAGAATTGCATTTTAAAAAGGTCTTCAAAATTAAAAAAGGATCTGAATAGAAGACACTTTTCTGGCCAAACAGAGACATTTTAGTCACTTCTGTGTTAGAGCGGAACTGTTTAAGCTGCTGGAATTATTCTTCTTGTGCGCAATAAGGCAAATGTTTCAGGGGAGACAGAACAATATACAGGTCTTCCTCCCCATGACCCATTTCAACTTCAGAACATGGTCGAGGTGCCAATCGGGGCAAATCACACTTGGATCATTTGGCACCTTTTAGTTAGATTAATAACGGCGTATGTAAATGGAGACCTGTCATTTGCTGCCGTTTTTCTACCGATGCTGCAGTATTTTTGGCTCACTAGAATTTGTCACCTCTGAGTGAAGAGGCTGGCGCAATGTCCAGAGAAAGATACACTGAACTTTTGGAGTTCGATACGGTAAAGATTTCCATATTTTTCGGACTATTAGTATATATAACTGAATAAAAGTTCCCTGTGATCTAGGGTAGTGGAAGGGTTAATGCCAGGTTACCCAATTGTCTCGGATAGTGGTGGGGTTGGAAAAATGGTTGCTCCCTTCCAGAAACAGCACCACTCTTATTCGTGGGCTGTTTCTGGTATTGCAGCTCAGACCTCGTCCCTTAAATGGGACTAAGGTGTAATACCAGACACAACCCGTGGACTAGAGTGGCGTTGTTTCTGTAAGAAAGGAGCCTTGTTTTATAATCCCCTTAATTCCATCTTCCCTGGTGGTCTAGAGGAACAAAAAACTGCATGTGTGTTTCTAGCCTTAAATTCAGATGGTGCGGTTGTGCTGCAGTTGTTGCTGCTCTAAGAACTGCGCAGCAAATAACTTGTGCAGATTTAGCATAAATTGCCGCGGTCCCGCAGCTGGAACAGGTAAAGCTCATTAAAACCACGAAACGCAATTCGCAGTAAAACGGCACATCTTAGTTTCTTATGGTTCTTGGCCGTACGGCAACAATCTCAGGACAACCGCACAGTCTGATTATACCCGTAGGTTAAAGACTTATCCCACCTCACCAGGAAAGGTCCAGACCCCCTGAGCTCCACCAGGCGGTTTCGAAGCAGATTTTCAAAGCGTTTTTGCAAATGTATTTGGAGGAGTTTTGAAGCGGATTTTTAGGCGGATTTTCGAAGCACTTTTTGTCAATGGAAAATCAACCTTAAAAAAGTCCTCAGGAAGTCACATGTCACTTCATTTTTACGAGGCGTATTTTTACACCACGTTTTTTAAAACAGCGGTGCAAAATAACCCTTTATATGCACTACACAACTTTTTACCATTGAATTCAATAGCGAGCTGCTTGCAAGTGTTTTCGAGGCGTCTTACAGGCGTAATGCAACCGTTTTCTGCTTCAAAATACGCCTGAAAAAACTGTGTGAACATTCCCTTAGGCCGGGTCCCCACGGGTCTGATAGTTTTCTGCAGCGTTTCCAACCCGGAACCCGCAGCACATTCCTTTTCAAAAAACTCCTCACATCATGGTGCAGTTTTTCGGGTGGAATTTCCGCAGCGGAAAGCAGCGTCAGGAAAAAAAAAAGTTCATACTCTGGCTGTTGTCATGGTGACGCGCCCCTCCTTTGCTGCCCGATCCGGCCTTCCTGAATGACGCTGCAGAACATGTGACTGCTGCAGCCTGTGATTGGCTGCAGCCTGTGATTGGCTGCAGCGATCACATGGGATGAAACGTCATCAGAGGAGGCCGGACTGGAGGAAGAAGCAGGAAGTTCTGGGTAAGAATACATTTTTTTTTTTGCTGCGTTGCCGTTTTTGCGGTGGAATCGCTGCGATTCCGTCGCAAAACTCACATCACTTGGATATTTGTCGTGGATTTTGCATCCTCATTAAATTCAATGGGTAAAACCCGCAACAGAAAAGCAACAAAAATACAGCAAGAATTAACATCCTGCGGATTTCAATTCCACATCGCAGGTCAATTTATTAACGTTTATGCCGCATTGTTTTCCGCAGCGCGGGCAGGAGATTTTAGCTTTGCTGCTACTGTAAATGCTGCGGAATTTCTGCACAGATTTCCGTTGAGGAAATTCTGCAGCGTTTACGCTACATGGGAACCCGGTCTTAAGGCCCAGTTCACACAGAGGTTTTTTTTACACGAATTTTGACACGGAAACCGCTTCGGAATCAGCTGCAAAAAAATGTCTGAAACCGCCTCCCATTGATTTCAATGGGAGGCGGAGGCGTTTTTTTCTGCGGCGGTTTTTAGCTGCTTGCGGTAAGGCCCTGTTCACACAGTTTTTTTTTGCATGCAGATAAATCTGCGGCAGATTTTGACCTGCCTGCAATTTCTAGCCGCAATTTTCGCCACTGACCGCCGCGGGCAAAAAAAACGTAGTGAAAATTCTTTCTCTGCCTCCAATTGATTTCAATGGGAGGTCAGAGGCAAAACTGCGGCAAGAAAGAGCATTCCAATTTATTTTACCGTGAGCGGCTAAAAACCGCTGCGGAAAAAAAATGTCTCCGCTTCCCATTGGAATTAATGGGAGGCCGTTTTTTTACGTGGATTGCTATGTGGTTTCCGCATTAAAATCTCTGTGTGAACAGGGCCCAACAAAGTGGCATTCTTTTGCCGCACTTTTGCCTCTGAATCCATGGGAGGCAGAGAAAGCGTTTTTCGCTGCGTTATTGTTTGCGGCGCTCAATGACCGCAGTCGAAATCTTCCTAAAAAATCCTGAAGGAACTTTGTGGCAGATTTTTCTGTCTGCAAAAAAACTCAGTGTGAACAGGGCCGGTTGCTCTACTACTTTTGAGGGACGTTACTGCTGGGACGGATTATTTGGGCGCAGTCACATGTGGCGTATTTGCCCGTACAATTTCTTGAGTTGTGGAATGTTTGCCCCGCAGGCTGACATTGTACAGGCAAATGCACCACGTGTGACTGTTCCCATTGGCATTTTCTTCCATCCTGCAATTCTGCTTCAAGAAGGACACGTCGCAGTAGTGGCATCAAAACGTGACATTTAGGGTATGTTCACACGGGATATTTTCTGCCATTTTCCAGGCCGTAAACGCCCCGAAAAACGGGTAAAAATGCTGGGGCTGAACGCCTACAATCTGACCATTGATTTTAATGGGAAAAACGGCGTCCCGTTCCCACGGGGCGTTTTGTACACGGCTGCGTAAAAAAACGTCTCGTAAAAAGAAGTGCATGTCACTTCTTGAGCCGTTTTTGCAGCTGTTTTCTATTGAAAAGAGCTCCGTATTCACAGCCGTTTCTTGATAAGCGTGTGAACAGACCCTCAGCCCCACATTTCATAGCGGAAGACGTCTACGTCCTGTGTGTAAACACTTTATACTGTATCATGTCCAGTTTTAGAGCCGGGACTATAAATTATGGGTGGTCTAATGATCCAGGGGGGAGGCATCCATGTCCCAGTGACCATTTCATTTTGACGCGCTGCCCTCACACCTTGACCCTGATGTCCCAGTAGACCAAGTTTTTGAATTTGGTGACCCAGAGGTAAAGCTCTGACATTTTTCTATTGATAATAATCACTCCACAGCGTTGGACCAGCCACGATACCAAGACCTCAGACGGGCAACAGCTGCCTCTTCTATGGTGGTTCGGTCTTACTCCCGGTTATTTCCATCTGTATATAATAAAGCATTTTATGGTGTCCTCTAAACTACACAGTTACAGGGCCAAAGACCACTTTGTCTATGTAGTAAAGAAGATTGGGCAGGTTCCACCTCAGAGCACATAAAGATGGAGCTACTAACTTACCCTCCACCCAACATACGTAGATCTTCTATTGGGTTTGACACTTTACATTTGACACATTACCAAACGTTCGCTGATCCCTCGATGGTCTGCTCTTGTTTCTATGGGATATAAACTGATGGACATGGGTTTATATGGGTCTAGTGCTTCATATGGGTTCAGAATGGGCGTTCATGGTTCTTCATCACAAGCAATGAAACGGAATCCTCTGAGTGTCCATACAATTAGAATAGTATATTGCATGACCGAGTGGCCAGGCTCCCTCAATAAATGGCCGACTCTCTTTATGGATAGGCATAAAGTGGAGATTCCATGTCTTCCACTTCCTAGACTGACCGATATCTAGCAGCATAGGAGGAAACCCTCAGAAATTCTCAGCATCTCGAACACAATTCTCCCTTTGTCATCGCAAAGTGCCATAAACGTCAAAGGCGGGAACTTGAGGGGAACGTCACTTATTTTTACATAATATCAATGTCATCATTACAAAAAAATACACTCTAGTAAGGAGCTGCACGACAGATCAGAAGGTAAGGCCTCTGCCTCTTGTGTCTATGACCCAGGTTCTCATCCCTGAATGTCTGTGAGTCACTTGAATACCAGCTGTAGATTGAGAAGTGAGGACAGATCAATGAGGACTGAGCACTACTGTGAGGAGACCAACTGCGAAGGGGTAAAAAGATGGTGGATTTTGCCATAACAAGCCACCTCACCAGGCAGCTTTACTATTATATAGCATTTGACATCCCAATGTGACCCAACAAGGACTGGAGCTGCTATTCCAATGTGCCACCTTTCCAGGAGCCAGAGCAAGTATTCAAACCAAGGTCTCCAGCGTTGCAGCTTGTTCTCTTGGCTCTTTTACCCACTGAGCCAGCTCCTTCTCTTAATAGTTATAGTACGTTTCTAAATGTCATTATCGAGAAGGAGAAAGAAAAAATGTAAAAAACTGAAAAATCAGCAGCCAGAGGTCTAGAACCCACGGTGCCCACACACACTGCAAGCAACGGCCCACATACCACTGCCCTACAGCCAGATCTGGAAACCATAGGTGATTCTGATATTCTTCACTCCAAAATAATGGAAATGTTCCGCAACGAAGAAAATAAATGTCCTAGAAGAGATACAGGGAGAAAACTGAGAGAAGTGACCAGAAAAAGAAAAAAGAGAACACAGACCTGGCATGCTCCAGATAGAAGGTTTTTAGAAAAGCTTCGGCTTTTCATTATTTACATAGTGCTGGGCATCCCGAACCAGCAGCCACACGGAGCAACTATTCCAAAAGATAAAATCAAGTTCATTCATGGACTTCACCCGAGTCTTCCGACTTCTAATCAGAAACTAAGATTTAATAGTCAATACTGGATGCAAGATGAATATAATATAAGAAAAGGGAACATTATAATTTTTTTACATTTATGGTCAGTGTTTCTTTTTTTGTATTTAAATTGTAGAACTTGGGTTCTAACCCCACAAGTATCCAAATGCTGGCCAAGCTTCGTGCCCAACGCACTGATCGATCGCTGGCACTGATCCATCGCCACCTCTGCAACCTGCTCCTGTGTGTTTCTCAATGTGATCATTATAAAGACAATTACAATGGTTATTACAGGACTAGAACCCCAGGTTTTCACACCAAAGTTGCTTTTTATTTCCAGTACCCTAAACAAGTTCACACTGAGAGCCACGGCCGGGTGACCGCAATGTTTCTCAATGTCGTTCTCATAATAAAGCAATATAATGTACTAAACAAAAGCAGCGCGACCATGACCTGGAGCTACAGGACAACAAACTGGGCCAAGTGCCAACCCTAAGTGCCATCATGACATTTCTGAACATTAACCAGATGAGTACAATATATCAGGCAGAAAGGTAATTAGAACCGGTGGTCCCAGCTCACATTTGGGTTTGAGGGTCAACTCCGCCGCGCCACCAAAGCTCTTATCTGCACAATTCAAGGCCAACTCCCTGAACAAACTTTTCACCTAAATAGAAGTGAGTAGAAAAAGTTGTTCTCTTCTTGATCTCGGTCTACAAAACCATTGTTCATAAAAGCAACCGTATAAAAAATACTTCAATGTCTAAAAAAGCCGCAGGAGAATTTGATCCTGGAGCACAGAGATGACAATACACCTCCCAAAGCCCTGAGCCATTCCAGCTCAAGACCCGGCGATCATCAGCATCATATTCCAGGTTATTCCACAACTAGACATAGACATGAAAAGAAAACTGGAGGAGTCCTACCTTTGTGGCAGCCATGTTTGGCCCTTGGCTGTTGGCCTTCAGTTGGCACCATTTAGTCCATCCAAGTCAGCGGATAATCAGGGTCAAGTCTTTTCATCTATAGAGACCGTCTTTAGGAACTGTATGTATTGACATCAATGAGGGTTACTACCTTTTAAACCAAAAAAATACCGGCCAGGGGACCTGTCATTTGCTGCCGTTTTTCTACCGGTGCTGCAGTATTTTTGGTTCACTAGAATTTGTCACAAAAAAAAAACAATTTATGAGGAAGTCGACTCCGAGTGAAGAGGCTGGCGCAATGTCCAGAGAAAGATACACTGAACTTTTAGAGTCCGATACAGTAAAGATTTCTATATTTTTCGGACTATTCGTATATATAACTGAATAAAAGTTCTCTGTGATCTAGGGTAGTGGAAGGGTTAATGCCAGGTTACCCAATTGTCTCGGATAGTGGTGGGGTTGGAAAAATGGTTGCTCCCTTCCAGAAACGGCACCACTCTTATTCATGGCCGTTTCTGGTATTGCAGCTCAGACCTCGTCCCTTAAAAGGGACTAAGGTGTAATACCAGACACAACCCGTGGACTAGAGTGGCGTTGTTTCTGTAAGAAAGGAGCCTTGTTTTATAATCCCCTTAATACCATCTTCCCTGGTGGTCTAGAGGAACAAAAAAACTGCATGTGTGTTTCTAGCCTTAAATTCAGATGGTGCGGTTGTGCTGCAGTTGTTGCTGCTCGGAGAAGTGCGCGCAAATAACTTGTGCAGATTTAGCATAAATTGCCGCGGTCCCGCAGCTGGAACAGGTAAAGCTCATTAAAACCACGAAACGCAATGCGCAATAAAACGGCACATGTTAGTTTCTTATGGTTCTTGGCCGTACGGCAAAAATCTCAGGACAACCGCACAGTCTGAATATACCCGTAGGTTAAAGACTTATCCCACCTCACCAGGAAAGGTCCAGACCCCCTGAGCTCCACCAGGCGGTTTCGAAGCGGATTTTCAAAGCGTTTTTGCAAATGTATTTGGAAGAGTTTTGAAGCGGATTTTTAGGCGGATTTTCGAAGCACTTTTTGTCAATGGAAAATCAACCATAAAAAAGTCCTCAGGAAGTCACATGTCACTTCTTTTATACGAGGCGTATTTTTACACCACGTTTTTTAAAACAGCGGCGTAAAATAACCCTTTATATGCACTACACAACTTTTTACCATTGAATTCAATAGCGAGCTGCTTGCAAGTGTTTTCGAGGCGTCTTACAGGCGTAATGCAAGCGTTTTCTGCTTCGAAATACGCCTGAAAAAACTGTGTGAACATTCCCTTAGGCCGGGTTCCCACGGGTCGGATAGTTTTCTGCAGCGTTTCCAACCCGGAACCCGCAGCACATTCCTTTTCAAAAAACACATCACATCATGGTGCAGTTTTTTGGGCGGAATTTCCGCAGCGGAAAACAGCGTCAGAAAAAAAATGAATTCATACTTAGGGCTTATTCAGACGAACAGGATATACGTCCGTGCAACGCGCGTGATTTTCACGCGTGTCGCACGGACCTATATTAGTCTATGGGGCCGTGCAGACATGTGCGTGATTTTTATGCAGCGTGAGTCCGCAGCGAAAAAGTCACGACACGTCCGTTCTTTGGGCGTATTTCGCGCATCATGCACCCATTGAAGTCAATGGGTGTGTGAAAATCACGCGCACCACACGAAAGCACTTCCGTGGGACGAGCGTGATTCGCGCAACAGCAGTGAAAAGGATGAATGAAAACGGAAAAGCACCACATGCTTTTCTGCTTACAAACATCCAAACGGAGTGTCATAATGATGGCGGCTGCGCAAAAAGCACGCAGCCGCGCATCATACGGGGCTGACACACGGAGCTGTCAAGTGCCTTTTGCGCGCGCAAAACGCCACGTTTTTTGCGCGCGCAAACGCACACTCTCGTGTGAATCTGGCCTCACTCTGTTGTCATGGTGACGCGCCCCTCCTTTTCTGCCCGGTCCGGCCTTCTTGGATGACGCTTCAGCTTGTGATTGGCTGCAGCGATCACATGGGATGAAACGTCATCAGAGGAGGCCGGACTGGAGGAAGAAGCAGGAAGTTCTGGGTTAGGGTATGTTCACACGCAAACGCAAAATACGTCTGAAATTACGGAGCTGTTTTCAGGCAAAAACAGCTCCTGAATTCCAGACGTAATTGCAAGTACTCGTGTTTTTCGCGGCGTCCAATATGGACGTAATTGGAGCTGTTTTTCAATGGAGTCAATGAAAAATATCTCCAAAAACGTCCAAAGAAGTGTCCTGCACTATTTTGACGCGTGCGTCTTTTTACGCGCCGTCTTTTGACAGCGACACCTCGTCTGCACAGAACATCGTAAAACCCATTGCAAGCAATGGGCAGATGTTTGCATATGTAATGGAGCCGTCTTTTCAGGCGTAATTCGAGGCGTAAAACGCCTGAATTACGTCTGAAAATAGGTTGTGTGAACATACCCTAAGAATACATTTATTTTTTCGCTGCGTTGCCGTTTTTGCGATGGAATCGCTGCGATTGCGCTGCAAAAGTCACATCACTTGGATATTTGTCGCCGGTTTTGCATCCTCATTAAATTCAATGTGGAAAACCCGCAACAGAAAAGCAACAAAAATGCAGCAAGAATTGACATCCCGCGGATTTAAATTCCACACCGCAGGTCAATTTATTAACGTTTATGCCGCATTGTTTTCCGCAGCGTGGGCAGGAGATTTTAGCTTTGCTGCTACTGTAAAGGCTGCGGAATTTCTGCACAGGATTCCGTTGAGGAAATTCTGCAGCGTTTACGCTACATGGGAACCCGGCCTTAAGGCCCAGTTCACACAGAGGTTTTTTTACACAGATTTTGACGCGGAAACTGCTTCGGAATCAGCGGCAAAAAATATCTGAAACCGCCACTTATTGATTTCAATGGGAGACAAAGGCGTTATTTCCGCTGCGGCTTTTAGCCGTTTGCGGTAAGGCCCTGTTCACACTGAGTTTTTTTGCATGCAGATAAATCTGCCTCAAAATTCCTGAAGGAATTTTGAGGCAGATTTTGACCTGCCTGCAATTTCTAGCCGCAATTTTCGCCATTGAGTGCCGCGGGCAAAAAAAAAACAGCAAAAAAACGCTTTCTCTGCATCTAAAAGCCGTTGCGGAAAAAAATGCCTCCACCTCCCATTGAAATCAATTAAAACATCTGTGTGAACTGGGACTAAAGAAAGCGGCATTCTTTTGCCGCGGTTCTGCCTCTGAATCCATGGGAGGCAGAGAAAGCGTTTTTGTTAGTGGCGCTC
Organism: Rhinoderma darwinii; assembly: GCF_050947455.1. Taxonomy (NCBI): domain Eukaryota; kingdom Metazoa; phylum Chordata; class Amphibia; order Anura; family Rhinodermatidae; genus Rhinoderma; species Rhinoderma darwinii. Next base: position 20,129,791 of record NC_134699.1, read on the forward strand.
AATGACCGAAGTCGAAATCTGCCTCAAAAATGCTGAAGGAACTTTGTGGCAGATTTTTCTGTCTGCAAAAAAACTCAGTGTGAACAGGGCCGGTTGCTCTACTACTTTCCAGGGACGTTACTGCTGGGACGGACTATTTGGGCGCAGTCACATGTGGCGTATTTGCCTGTATAATTTCTTGGGTTGTGGAATGTTTGTCCCGCAGGCTGACATTGTACAGGCAAATGCACCACGTGTGACTGTTCCCATTGGCATTTTCTTCCATCCTGCAATTCTGCTTCAAGAAGGACACGTCGCAGTAGTGGCCTCAAAACTTGACATTTAGGGTCTGTTCACATGGACTATCTAAAGCCGTTTTTCAGGCCGTAAACGCCCCGAAAAATGGCTAAAAATGCGAGGACTGAACGCCTACAAACATCTGCCCATTTATTTCAATGGGAAAAACGGCGTTCCGTTCCTGGGGGGCGTCTTTTACACGACTGTTTTTAAAAACAGCCACGTAAAAAAACGCCTCGTAAAAAGAAGTGCATGTCACTTCTTGAGCTGTCTTCGGAGCTGTTTTTCATTGACTCAATAGAAAAACAGCTCCAAAAACGGATGTAAAAAACGCCGTAAAAAACGCTTGTTGATTGAAAAATGGCTGAAAATCAGGAGCTGTTTTCCCTTGAGAAGAGCTCCGTATTTCCCGCTGTTTCTTGATAAGCGTGTGAACAGACCCTCAGCCCCACATTTCATAGCGGAAGACGTCTACGTCCTGTGTGTAAACACTTTATACTGTATCATGTCCAGTTTTAGAGCCGGGACTATAAATTATGGGTGGTCTAATGATCCAGGGGGGGGCATCCATGTCCCAGTGACCATTTCATTTTGACGCGCTGCCCTCACACCTTGACCCTGATGTCCCAGTAGACCAAGTTTTTGAATTTGGTGACCCAGAGGTAAAGCTCTGACATTTTTCCATTGATAATAATCACTCCACAGCGTTGGACCAGCCATGATACCAAGACCTCAGACGGGCAACAGCTGCCTCTTCTATGGTGGTTCGGTCTTACTCCCGGTTATTTCCATCTGTATATAATAAAGCATTTTATGGTGTCCTCTAAACTACACAGTTACAGGGCCCAAGACCACTTTGTCTATGTAGTAAAGAAGATTGGGCAGGTTCCACCTCAGAGCACATAAAGATGGAGCTACTAACTTACCCTCCACCCAACATACGTAGATCTTCTATTGGGCTTGACACTTTACATTTGACACAAACGTTCGCTGATCCCTCGATGGTCTGCTCTTGTTTCTATGGGATATAAACTGATGGACATGGGTTTATATGGGTCTAGTGCTTCATATGGGTTCAGAATGGGCGTTCATGGTTCTTCATCACAAGCAATGAAACGGAATCCTCTGAGTGTCCATACAATTAGAATAGTTTATTGCATGACCAAGTGGCCAGGCTCCCTCAATAAATGGCCGACTCTCTTTATGGATAGGAATAAAGTGAAGATTCCATGTCTTCCACTTCCTAGACTGACCGATATCTAGCAGCATAGGAGGAAACCCTCAGAAATTCTCAGCATCTTGAACACAATTCTCCCTTTGTCATCGCAAAGTGCCATAAATGCCAAAGGCGGGAACTTGAGGGGAACGTCGCTTATTTTTACATAATATTAATGTCATCCTTACCAAAAAATACCCTCTAGTAAGGAGCTGCACGACAGATCAGAGGGTAAGTCCTCTGCCTCTCGTGTCTATAACCCAGGTTCTCATCCCCGAATGTCTGTGAGTCACTTGAATACCAGCTGTAGAAAGAGCAGTGAGGGCAGATCAATGAGGACTGAGCACTACTGTGAGCAGTAGTGCCAAGGGGTAAAAAGAATGGCAGATTTTGCCATAACAAGCCACCTCACCAGGCAGCTTTACTATTATATAGCATTTGACATCCCAATGTGACCCAACAAGGACTGGAGCTGCTATTCCAATGTGCCACCATTCCAAGGAGCCAGCACAAGTATTCGAACCAAGGTCTCCAGCGTTGCAGCTTGTTCTCTTGGCTCTTTTACCCACTGAGCCGGCTCCTTCTCTTAATAGATATAGTACGTTTCTAAATGTCATTATCGAGAAGGAGAAAGAAAAAATGTAAAAAAAGAAAAAATCACCAGGCAGAGGTCTAGAACCCACGGTGCCCACACACAATGCAAGCAACTGCCCACATACCACTGCCCTACGGCCAGATCTGGAATCCATAGGTGATTCTGATATTCTTCACTCCAAAATAATGGAAATGTTCCGCAACGAAAAAAATTAATGTCCTAGAAATTATACAGAGGGAAAACTGAGAGAAGTGACCAGAAAAAGAAAAAAGAGAACACAGACCTGGCATGCTCCAGATAGAAGGTTTTTAGAAAAGCTTCCCCCCCACCCCTCAACACTGCGGCTTTTCATTATTTACGTAGTGCTGGGCATCCCGAACCAACAGCAACACGGAGCAACTAGTCCAAAAGCTAAAATCAAGTTAATTCATGGACTTCACCCGAGTCTTCCGACTTCTAATCAGAAACTAAGATTTAATAGTCAATACTGGATGCAAGATGAATATAATATAAGAAAAGGGAACATTATAATTTTTTACATTTATGGTCAGTGTTTCTTTATTGTTTTTCTTTTTTTATTTCAATTGTAGAACTTGGGTTCTAACCCCACAAGTATCCAAATGCTGGCCAAGCTTCATGCCCAACACACTGATCCATTGCTGGCACTGATCCATCGCTGGTACTCAGCCATCGCCACCTCTGCAACCTGCTCCTGTGTGTTTCTCAATGTGATCTTCATAAAGACTATAAAATTAGTTATTACGGGACTAGAACCCCAGGTTTTCAAACCAGAGTCGCTTTTTATTTTCAATACCCTAAACAAGTTCACAATGAGAGCCACGGCCGGGTGACCGCAATGTTTCTCAATGTTGTTCTCATAATAAAGCAATATAATGTACTAAACAAAAGCAGCGCGACCAGAACCTGGAGCTACAGGACAACCCACTGGGCCAAGTGCCATCATGACATTTCTGAACATTAACCAGATGTGTACAATATATCAGGCAGAAAAGGAATTAGAACCGGTGGTCCCAGCTCACATTAGGATTTGAGGGTCAACTCCACCGCGCCACCAACGCTCTTACCTGCAAGATTCAAGGCCAACTCCTTGAACAAACTAAGTTTGGTTCAGTAGAACCGTGGAGGGATGTGGGTGTTGCCTTCGTAATACGGACTTTAAAATATATTATATTATGGCTGTGAGAAACTGTCCTTTGGAGTGTGAATTAATACCACCACATAATGTTTAAATAACACACACAAATACAAGCACACATTTTCACTCTCGCTATAGGTGTACACATACAGCACGCTCACTACATACATACACCTCCTTTTACCTAAGTGGAGGTGAGGTCAGCGCCGGTTGAAGCCCTGGAGGGTTGGGATGGAGTGTGGACTTGTAAATGTGTTTTGAGACACTGTACGATCGACCCGCTTTGTTTCTTTACAAAATGGCCGCAAAAAATATAATTTGACCGTACCATGTACACCCTAGCAGCTGCGTTCCTTCTTAGCTATTATAGTGTACAGGAATACTGAATGTCAGGGAATTTACGGACAATTGGTAATCCTGGTTAAGGGGTTTTCCACAGGATAGGTGAGAAATATCTGATTGTTGGGGGCCGACTGCTCAGACCCCCACCGATTCCGAGCTTACCTGGTCATGCCGGTGCTCCCCATATGAATGGAGCAGTACTGCGCATGCTAGGCCACCGCTCCGTTTATATTCTATGAGGCTTCCAGAGATAGGTCGCTGGTATTCAAGGGATTGGACCTACTAAGCAATCTCAAGGCGGCCATACACTTAAGATAATTGTCGCCCATAGTGGCTAATCTCCTGCAGGAACAAAGGATCGGGCATGTTGAAATCCAACATGTCCAATCCTTTTCCCAGACAAAACATGTAGAGGAAGATTCGGGAGACATTACATAGTCAGCCAAAATTAATGGGTTCTACCACCATTTATCTAATGTGTATAGGCACCTTTTGGTTTTATAAATCTATAAACCCCATTAAAGACATAGAAGACTAATACCTATACATCTTAATACCTATACCTTTATAAGAAAAGGGAATGTAATGACTTATTATGGAATATTTTCCATGAAACTGCAGAAGATGAAGGGTTAAATATGAGTTATTATGACAAGTAGTAAGGACAGGAGGTTTATTAGTTAGGAGATATGAGAAGTCGCTGGTGCTCAGAAGCAAGGCCACAGGATAAGGAACGGATTGGTGGACAAAACGTAATGAGATTTTTGGAGACCCTTTGTATTACATACCAAAGATAATGGGATCTGGAGAGGAGATCATTGTCCTGTTTACCGCTAAACTGGACTAACGTCATCCATTGCTCCGCTCTTCATACAGAGCGCGGAGATTTGCTGCTATCTACAAGACGACAAAAAGGGATAGGAATGAATTGATAATTGCGGATTCGGAAATAGCCTCAACTCAAGTGGTTGGATCATATATTCCAGATATGAGATGCGGAGGATTAAGAGCGCAGTGATCTGAGACGTGCTTGGAGCAAGTGTCTGTATCACTCATAAATATCTTAGTTTGGACAGCCGGGAAGAACTGACCAAGCAATAAGACTCCACCTAACTTATATCCACCACATGGTCCATATTATGGCATGACACTCTCGTGTCTTCGGACCAGCACATATCATTTTTAGGTAGAGATGTTCTGGGTTATCATCTTGTGGAATAGGATGGTGTTGAGCTTGAGTGACAATCCTGAAGTTGGTCTACTATCATATGGATTTATAACATATACTGAACATAATGGACGCACTATAAAAGATATGAAATGGAGACCATAGAGTCAGCCTCTTCAGCCGCTATGGGGCCCATGGAGAAAGTTGTCCCAGCTCTGGCTGGCCCATACCTCTAGGTGGAATAAACCTGGACCGGTCTCTAAACTGCAACCACAGCCTACACAACTTTAGAAAACCAATGAGGGGCAAACCAGCCCGAGGGTTACAAATTTTGCATTGGAGCACATGAGATTCAAGGTCTCTGGCTGAAGTTACGATTTGTAGATATTCTCGAGTTGAAGGTGCGTCGAGTATTTGGGGTGATATCTATGCAGCTGCTTTATACATCACGAACTTTCTTATACATAAGTCAAATTTACGACATCATTTATTCTAAACATACCAGGCCTCAAATGACTCATTAAACTATGAGTCGTCTTATTTTCACTACAATGTAATGCTTTAGCCTAATCCAGACTCTGAATATATATGACAACAATTATTAGAGGTTGTACAGATGATTGAAAACATTGCTGAAATATCCAGTTAACAATTGTATCCTGAAGTTGCATGATTGCTGGGTTATCATCTCATATGTCCTTTTCCTGAAATCAGTCAGTGTGGCCTGGAGAAAGTCTCTGGTATAGCAGACAGCAGGGGAGTAGCTATAGAGGGTGCAGATGTAGCAGTCACACCTGGGCCAAAAGGTTCCTTGGTCACATAACATGTCACGATCTTGGGGTATGTGGACCCACTAGGCCGCACCGAAGTAGCGGAGTAGCAGCTGGCCAAGCAACAGTCTATAAAGTCTATGCAAAGACTTTAGCCCAAGATTACCTGTAAGAGTCCAGAGAATAGCAGAGGCTTTTGCACGGATGGAACATGATGTGGCAGATGACGCCAGACATGGCGGATGATACCAGACGTGGCATATGACAGCAGGCGTGGCAGACGACACAACACGACTCCAACACTGGATAAGGCACAGGAACAAACACAGCAGAGGATATAGGATATGGGAACACTGGCAACAGGATACAACTAAGGGACCATTTGCTAAAACTAACAGGAATACAACAACAATGCTCAGGCAAGTAGTGGAAGGGCAGAGCCCTTTTTATACTCCAGGGTAATCTGGGGATAGGTAGGGGAACTTTTAGCAAGTGTGCGCGCTGGCCCTTTAAGACGGGACGAGCGCACACGCACCCTAACACACAGTCCAGGACGACCGCACGAGCTGGCGTCTCTGAGGAGGGAGACACTAGAAGGAGGCCAAGAGTCTGCGGTCGTCCAAAGACTGGGAGCGCCGGCGGTCTGCGGCCATTACATGACATTTCTGTGTTTTTGTCTCATACTTCCTATAAGAGGATTTAAAACAAGTCTGTGTATATTGGAGACAGTCTCTTGTATGGCAGACAGAATTTCATGTGATTATTTTTGTACATATTGCTAGTTGTACGGAAATGGTGGTCATCCAGACAAGAACATAATGCTAGGCAACCTGAAATCCCACAACCTGCAGAATACGCAAAACGTCATGGGCCCCTTACCAACCACTGGTTTGGGTAAATAAATTGCATTTGAGTAACACCTATCACTAGTAATTGTTTTTGCAGATCTAAACTTGAATGCTGGAACTAGCCAGGGGGTTGCACGCCCTCGAGCATTGCCTTAAAGCCCGAATCGTAAGTCCGCTCATGCCTTCAGTCATCAATGGGGCTCCCGGTTCTAGCAGAGGACAGAGGTCAATGATCTCACTGACTCTTCATCTACAATTAATCTTCTGTCAGACTTGGCAGCACAAACACATTAACAGATTATCGGGAAGTAATGGGGCAGAAGTTAAATATGAGGATGAGCAGGGAGGGCACGGTGACATCATAGGCTCTACCTCGGGTTATTAGGGGCTATTATTTCACTATCAGTAATGGGTCTTGGACATGATGATGAAGATAAGCCATTGAGTCCTTCCTGAGAAAGGAGACATCACGCCAGTGATTGGTCACAGATGAATAAGTATTTACCAGTTCAGTCTTGCATGGCACTATGGGTAGTCACCGGGAGTTCTTAAAAAAATGTTCAATTTTATTGCAACGTATATATATTGCCAACAGGATATTTTCCCGATTAATAACTCTAAGAGCATGTGTGGAAGTTAAGTAGCCTCAGGACTTGTGATTTCGTAGACAGGTTGTGGCTAGCTCTAAATGGAGCATTTCAGGATTGTACTGTTATGAATTGCTATCATTGTTATGGGGGCACTGTGGCTGGTATATGTGACTCTTTTCAGCCAATGAGCAGAGCTGAGGGGTAAGATATTATCACTTTGGCGAGAGCTATTAAAAGGGTGCTATTGTGGACAGTAGTCTGGGGTGTAAGTAGAATCAATAGTGCCTCATAATAAAGTGGGGAATGGGTTCCCCAACTTCTTGACAATAAACTGAACTGACAGCAGAATAACTACTTTTACTTGAGCAACCACTAAGGGATGGATAGTGACGTCATATATCAGAGCAGCTTACAAAGGAGAACCCACATAGTAGGACTCAATGGCCACAATAAGGAACAACGGTCCTACACCCGAGTGCCCCTCCCGACACTTGGCCTATGGCTGTAGTTGGGCCCATGCCACTAGTTGATCTGATAGGGTATTGCCAAGAAAAAATAAGAAAAACAATATTCCCGGACATATCCAGCACGCACTAGGATGAAAAAATATATAACCAGTTCATTTGAATAATAATAGCTTAAAATTACCATTTCCCCAGTCAATGACCGTAAATACAAAACCCCATAATTGAGATGAGCCCGGTGAGGAAACCTGGCCAGGTATATATGAGAAAGATAACAATACGAAATATCCCAATAGGCTTATACATTCACAGAAACATGAAAAAATCCCAATGAAATTGGAGCTGATGACGGTAAAGAGTCAATATATATGACAAGATCGAAATTTTAAAGGTAAGTTCCCTTCCGAAATTATTTATATCTCCAAAAGGTTGATGCAGGATATGAAAATGAAAGAAAACAATATACTCATCTGGTGATCTGATGAAATATGTTAAGCTTTAGGAGAAGGCTATGATCCACGATAATAGCTGGCCTGGTTACCTCATATGTGGTTCCAACCGCCTGGTGAAGGGATGGAGCGTTCGACAGTGAGCATAGCGTGAGGTCACGTACAGCGTGATGATGTCACTCACCACCGTATCAGAAAAATTGCAATGTTCATTGGCTGACGCGTTTCGTCCCATCCGGGACTTTCTCAACGCCGTCATGAGCATCATCATGCCCACATCTTTATATAGTATCATACTTAAAGGTACAGTATGACTCCTTATTTTTATCTATATTAATTATAACTGGATACTTATAGTCCCGGCCGTGGTCGATGGGGACCCGGTCTGTGGCTGCCTTATTAACAATGCCGTGATCGGTGACATGCCGGGATTAAGTCTCAGGCTCTGTTTACATAGGAGCCATGGCTTCCATTTGTACGGGATCCTTGATGGGCATGACGGATTAATTATGATCCATTTGCGGGATCCATCATAAACCATTAGGATTAGCTTTTTTTACCCCCTATCTGATTATAATGGGTCGGTCAGGTTACCACCAGGTATAAGTATTTTTACTGACACTTTTCTGACTACAGAGACCTGAACGCAATAGAACTAGCGCCAGTGTGAACAGAGCCTTAGGCCAGATTCATATGGAACGGTTTGTGCTTTTCCAGGATTAGAAAAAAAGGCCTGCTTTTTTTTCTAGAAAAAAAGCCACTCTTGTCCATGTCTGGCATTACAGCTCAGCCCTTTTCACTTGAATGAAGGCAAGTTGCAATACCAGACACAGCCCATGGACACGGGTGGCGCTGTTTCTGTGGGAAAAAGAAAACCCTTTGATAAAGTAGGCTATTGAAATGTCTCTAGAACGTCTTTAGTGGGAAAATGTGATGGATCATTGTACACACAGGACATATCATCAATAAGGTCTTATAGGTTATCTGTGAATCATACAAGAAACAGACCCACGTGGCAAGTGATTGCCTCCAAAATAACCTCCAGATGTGGTTCTCTTCTGCTAGACCTTTGGGCCCATAATTGTGAGACTGGGCAAAGTGAAGAATCTTGTGGTGGGCCAGACTGGCCCTGGCTAAACTAATCACTGCCATCTCCCGATGATCTCACTGACTCTACATCTACAATCGAACTTCTGTCAGGCTCAAGAGCACATTAACAGATTATCGGGGAGTAATGGGGCTGAAGTAAATGTGAGGATGAGCAGGGAGGGCACGGTGACATCATAGGCTCTACATCAGGTTGTTAGGGGCTATTATTTCACTATGAGTGATGGGTCATAGACATGATGATGAAGATAAGCCATTGGGACCTTTATAAGTAGATAACTAAGCACTATGGGATGTCACATGGCATAAGATAAAATACAATATAATGCATGGACGGCCTGGTCCACCAGTGGTGCTGTAGCTCAACCTCATAGAGGGAGATCCTAAACAGGGGATTCCTCCCTATGATGCCCATATGCCCTAATATGGTGATGTTTATAAAACAACCCGTTTAATGTGAAGTGTGGGTACAGAGCACAGCGGGTGGGGAACCTCATTTCCCTTCAATGAAGCATACCCCAATTATTTTCCATTTATGAGCTTCTACAATCATATTGCTCAAGTATCTCCTTTTTGGAGGGACAGTCACTACCTTTGACCCAAATCCCTTTACCAGAGAAATGTCCTTTTTTAAACTGAACAGTAAAGGCGAGAGACATTTATACCATATCCATTGCACTATGGCTATTGGTATCACTCTCCATAGATTATAATTGAAAGTGCCACATACAGATTCTCCCCCTTGCAGACAGGATTTAGGACTCAACATGGACCACCGTTACCCTAATCCGTGAAATTCCTAGTGCTGGGACCCCCACCAAACAGATATTTATAGTATAGCGTAACTGCAAAATATCCCTTTAAATATACTATAGGGGTCTATTCACAAGATGCAGTTTTGCTGCAGAAATTTTTGTGAGTGAAAATCAGTTCCACAAATCAAAATGGGTATTCTTCCGCATGTGAATATAACCTAAAGCTCCAGATACTGTCTGGTGCCTAATTTAAAGGATATCTAAACTTTTGACATGTTATAGTGACATGTCAGAAGTTTTTATCAGTGGGGGTCCGAGCACCGAGACCCCCGCTGATCGCTAAAACAAAGCAGCAGAAGCGCTTGGGTGAGCGATGTCCCACTTAGTTTCTGATCGGCTTTCTCGGAGCAGTGTACGGGCTCGATCGAAAGTCACCCGAGTTCTTCTGCCGCTTCGTTTTAGCGATCGTCGGAGGTCTCCGTGTTTAGACCCCCACCGATCAAAACTTTTGACATGTCGCTATGACATGTGAAAAGTTTTTTAAGTTTAGCTAAGCTTTACAATTTGTCCAGTTTTCACTAAATAAATCCTAATTGTTCAATGAAAAGCTCTGCAACTTACTAATTTCCTCACCATTTTCAAGATACCTGCTTGCAGTCAATGAATAGGAAATTTCTTGTTTACATTAAGAGGCTGAAACTCTGTAAAGACCTACAACTTCTCACAGCTGAGGGTTTGCTACAGATGGATGCAGTCTAGGGAATCCTCAGAGCGAAACACATCAGCAGCACAAAGCTCTTTAGTTCTGATCGTTTGCTACAATGAACCAGGTGGTTTTGCTCATAGAGGATTGTGTAATCTGAATACCATCGTCGCGATCCTATAAGAAGCAATTTGCTGCATTTCTTTGGTACAGGTGAAGAGCAGCGCAGAACGGCCGCAGTGTGTATGGGCACCCTTAGGTCTGTGCGGGAGTCTCCGAACGTAAACAAACTATTCGAAATATCACACGTCATAGACCTTTACGCAATCCCCCCTCTTATTTTATTGGTTGGAGGACATCTAAACCTTGAAGAACAGCTGTAGATTTCCATAAGGGCTGGATTACTTGGTCATAATATAACACCACCTACATCCAGCTATTTCTGACATTAAAATTGGGTATTCCCGTCTCAAACATATCCACAGAATACGTCACATATGTCTTATAGATGCGGGTCCCGACCCTATATCCGGAAAGATGGAGATAGAACTAATCTCATCCACACGCTGCGTAGTGAGCGGAAAAAACGCTCTGAAATTGCCCTGCGGTGCGGTTTTATTCGGCAGCATGCCAATTGTATTTGCATAAACGCTGTTTATTTGTTGGGGGTTTTCCCCATTGAATTCTATGGGGAGGTAAAACCCGCAACAAAGAGTAGTTGTGTTTATTGCAGCAGAATCGCAGCGATAAAATATCTTATACTTCCCCAGAAGTCGGTTTTTCCTCCACGCCGGCCTCCTGGGATGACGTTTCATTACATGCGACTGCCGCTGCTGCCAGCCAATCACATCATCCCAGGAGGCCGGCCTACTAAATGCGGCAGTTTTCTGCAGCTGACATTCCGGGCGAAAAACTGCGGCTTCCAGGGATCGGAAACCAAGTGACCCACGGCCCGGGACCACAACTTTGTCTTTGGCAAGGCTTAATCATAGCACACTAATGGCAGATCTGGAGGCTTTCAATAGGTCTCCAGCTGCCATGGCAACCAATTAGCACTCTCCATCTAAGCGCTTAGATGCCGCTATCAACTGCGCCATCTGAGGGGTTATGCCGCCTGGAATCAGCGGTTTCTGATCGCTCCCATTGCAACCGCTGGCACCCACCACGTATGGCGTGGCCTCAGCTACTGAGCCATATTGGAGTAGCACACATCCGCCATACAGGTTGCTAAGGGGTTAAGTTTAACCCATGTATCCCGACCAGCAATCAAAAGGGCTGTTTAATAAACACAACCTTATTAAAAAAATCCTCCAACTGACCTGCTCTGCCCCATTCTAGGTATTATTTGACTGGCCACCGTGTAATACTACATTGGACACGGTAGGGTCTGACTCGATGCAGCTTCCCCCTAGGATAACCGGACCTGTTCTCCTGAGAACTCCCTCAATGTGAGTAATACATATATATCAGGTATGACCAGTAGGAATAAACGTTTAGCTTGTCACATCCAGGCCCGTTGTGATATATCGCGATACGCACACCAGTAATGAACCAAGCGTAGACTGCCTTCCATTCATACACCCGCCACCAATTAAAGAAAATCATGACGTCATGTTTTTTTTTTTTATATATATAAAAAGAAAAGTTAAATACAGTAAAAACAGGACTTGAAGCTTGTCTTCTGCCATTTCACAATGTAGTGCCGACAATAGGAATCAGAAATGCATGAACCTACACAAGTTCCCTTGTCAGAAGTTTAACCCTTCATCTCACGCCCTCCATTGAACAGCACTGACGAATACTCCGGATAGCACCGAGCTGTAGGGTGACGTCTTGTCTGGTGTTCCGTTCCCAGAAGGAACCGCACCATTCACAACTGCGGCGATGACGTTCATCTCACCTTCTAACTCTGATGCTTATACACCATTCAGCCATAACATTAAAACCACCTGTCTAATATTTCGTAGGCCCCCCTCGTGCCACCAGAACCGCTCTGACCCGCTGAGGCATGGACTCTGCAAGATCTCTGTAGGTGTCCTGTGGTATCTGACTCCAAGATGTTAGCAGCAGATCCTTTAGGTCCTGTAAGTTACAAGGTGGGACCTCTACAGATCGGACTTGTTTTTCTAACACATCCCACAGATGCTCGATCGGATTGAGATCTGGGGAATTTGGAGGCCAAGTCAACACCTTGAACTCTTTGTCATGTTCCTCAAACCATTCCTCAATGGCCTTTGCAGTGTGGCAGGGCACATTATCCTGCTGAAAGAAGCCACTGCCATTTGGAAAGACTCTTGCCATGAAAGGCCATACTTGGCCTTCAACAATGTCTAGGTAGGAGTTACCGGTCAAAGTAGCATCCACATGAATGCCAGGACCCAAGGATTCCCAGCAGAACAGTGCCCAGAGCATCACACTGCCTTCTGGTGCCATCTCTTCCCCAGGTAAGCGGCGCACACGCACCTGGCCTTCCACATCACGTAAAAGAAACCGTGATTCAGAAGACCAGGCCACCTTCTTCCATTGCTCCATGGTCCAGTTCTGATGCTCATGTGCCCATTGTAGGCGCTTCTGGCGGTGGGCAGGGGTCAGCACGGGCACTCTGACCAGCCTACGTTTCCGCAACCCCAAACGCAGCAAGCTGCGATGTACTGTGTGTTCTGACACCTTTCTATCATGGCCAGCATTGACTTTTTCAGCAATTTGAGCTACTGTAGCTTTTCCATGGGATTGGACCAGGTCTTCTAGCATTCCCTCCCCCGATGCATCAATGAGCCTCGGGCGCCCATGACCCTGTCGCCTGTTCACTGGTTCTCCTTCCTTGGACCACTTCTGGTAGGTACTAACCACCGCGCACCGGGAACACCCCACGAGATCAGCCGTTCTGGAGATGCTCTGACCCAGGCGTCTAGCCATCACAATTTGGCCCTTCTCAAAATCGCTCAGATCCTTACTTTTACCCATTTCTGCTGCTTTCGACTTCAAGAAGTGACAATTAACTCGTTCTCCAATTTCTCACCCCTTGACAGGTTTTATTATAAAATAAAATCGATGTTACACACGCCACCTATCAGTGGTTTTAATGTGAAGGCTGAATGGTGTTAAGAGTCATATTTCATGTAACTAACCCAGCTATGCAGGAGCACCATGACACCCGTGAGGGGATAAAAACTGACACACTGGGTAATATATTATTCCAATACAAGATAAACCCTAGGAGAAATACAAAATATGACTGCCCCACAAAGACAGTGCAAGTTACCCAAGTTTATTAACGTCCATGAAATAGGGCAGCATGTCACAAGCCGGAGGTCTTAAACTTGTGACAAGGGAGAAGCGTGGAAGTCTCTATTCATTGCAAATGGAAGTCCTTCATTGAAGCCATAGTTAGACGTAGCACATTAAAACCCATGGACCTTCAGTTGGTCATCTTTAGCAAGTCCAACCTGAAAAGAAAGCAGAAGATTAATATACATTATCTATAGTACTATACTAACATAGTATGTAGCTTCTAATCCGGCTATTTTATGCCGATGACATTAGATCTCGGTGAAATCTGGACCGGTTGGTCGCCACAGATGCCATCTTCTGACACACAAGCCTTAAAGACATACCTGACGGCATGATCTCCAGACCCCTGTATCATCCCTCTCCCCCAGTCCTGTCCATTTCTAAATCCACATGTTTAAGATGCTACTCACCTCAACAAGGAACTGACAAGCATTCTTCCGCTGGTCACCCTGAAGCTGGATCACCTCTCCGTATTCTGGATGTTCAACAACAGTACCATTGCAAGCGAATTTCTGTAGAAAAACCACAAAATGGCAATTTAGCCGCCGCTTGAGTTCATGCATCTCGCATCGATCACTCTAGAAGACACTTACCTTCTTAAAGGCTTTTACTAGTTTCTTCTTGTCGTAGTCATCAGATATCCCCTGGACGGTTGTGAGAGTCTTCCTGCCGTTTCTTTGCTGGATCCTTATATGGATGGAGTCCTCTGTGCCCGCGGGGAGCCAGTCATTACCCTTACTTGCATCAGCAAAGGGGTCTTCAAACGGAAAACAAAAGACCTGATTATATAACCGACCTGGAGATTTGGGATCACCTTGCAAATATCACGGTTATGTCCTATATTTGACATAGGGAATCCTCTGACATCTTGAGGTCGTCTACTGGCAGCGGCCAAAACTCCAGTAGTCTGCCATTAGGAGGGCACTGCACCGGTTGTACCACTACTAGAACACATCTAGCGCAGTTTGACGAGAGAACCCGCTACTTCTCTCCATCACTACTGAAACGAGCATCTTCTGTACTTTTCTAACACCAGCTCACCATTAAAGGAACAGTGTCATCACAAATTATTTTTTTATATGTTAAAGATGTTAGTGCTTTATTAAAAACGTTTATATTCATTTGTGTGTTTGTGTTTTACTTTTTCTTATTTTTACACTTTTTCTTCCCTATGGGGGCTGCCATTTTTTGTTCCATTTCTGTGTGTGTCGATTAACGACACATACAGACATGGAATACGGCAGCCACAGTCCCATAGGGACTGCGAACGGCTCCCGTCCCATTGACTGCAGTGTACGGCGTCTGTGTGGGAACTGCGCATGCGCCGCTCCCACACAGTCCTATTCGAAATTGGCGCCGTTTTCCTGTGGACCGGAAGTCGCGGCCGGACAGTAATATTACTACTTCCGGTCGCGGCTTCCGGATTTGTGCACTTGCACCAGCGGCAGCAAACGGAGCAGACGGGCCGGAGGGAGCCGCGGCGGCAGGAGCAGGTAAGAGATTTCAATGTATGTTCGAGTTTGTGTACGTTTACTACTGTATGGAAACCTACTACACTGTGGGTTAGCTCAAAAAATGGCGACACACAGTGTAGGAGGTTACACCGTTCAAACCCCTCGTTTATCCCGGCACTAGCCAGGATAAAGGAGGGGGGGATGCTGAGAGCTCACTAGAGCGAGGGCTTTTAACCCAATGTTGCAATGCTGCAATTTTGGGAACAGCTCCATCTAGTGACCAAAAATGGGTAGTATTATAAATTAGAAATAATTTATAATATTACATGGACTCGTGCAAAAAAATAAAAAAAATTTGAACAATGTTTAATCACCCACACACTAAATGTTTAATTTTTTTAAAAAAAACATGTTTTTCTGGCAACACATTCCCTTTAAAAAGGGGTATTCCAGTCTCCAGCATTTTCACTCGTCCACTGGATAGATGAAGAATACTAGATCATTGAGGGTTGGACTGCTGGGAATCCCGATGCACCAAGATAGCGGAGGCTAAACACGTACGGTCCCTTGCCATTTAAAGTCTATGGGGCTGACAGGAATAGAGCGCTATGCTCCACCGTTTCCGTCAGCCAGGTAGACTTCTAATAAAGCGGGACCCCCAACATGTCCGACCTCCACGCCGTTCAAACTGGGGGTACCAGAGTTCACCATTCTGGCGATTGAGGGTCCCTGTGGTTTGACCCCAACCGATCTTCCATATTTTTTGTCACCTATCCAGTGGTGAAGTGAAAAATGTGAGGCCTTGAGAGAATTTTATTTTTTCCATCGTCTCATTTCAAGAGCCATACCTTTATTTTTTTGTGGATTGATCGGTGTGACAGCTTATTTTGTGCGGGGTTATATGTTTTTGTCGATACATGCAACTTTTATCAATTTATCCCATATTTTTGGGGAAACAAGGCGACCAAAGAACAGCAGTGATTGCATTTTAAATATTTTTTTCCTACATCATTCACCAGAAGGGTTAAATAACCAGAAATGTAGTAGTTCTGGCTTTCATAGACACAGCAATACCAATTAGGTTTATTTTAATTTTTTGGGGTGAAAAGGTTAGTGCCGACTCCGCTCCTGAGCCCTCGCCATATTGTGCAAATGTCTTGTCCATACCAAATCAGAGCTCAGCTTTCAATTTTCCAGAGCAGTTTGAAATGAAACCCGAGTTCCCATTGGTTGCTACTTGGTAACCAGAACAGTTTCACGGCAAGACAGTTTTAATGACCGAGGCTCAATAACTGCCACACGTGAGCTCCAGTCTGGTGCTTAGGACAAGACATTAGGAATTACAGTGAAAACGAATGAACCGCCATTAAAAATCCTGTCAGAGACAAGAACCGAGCAAAACAAAGAAAGGGGCGGAGTCTATTTAGGAAAACACCGAAGCCACACCCAATGACGTCACCATGCAGGGAAGGAGCTGCGACTCAACCTCAGAGAGAAAGAAACGGCATCCGCCATCTTATCACCGCTTCACATCCCGATATTATTGTGAAGACGCCCGCCGAATCGTTCTCTCTAACAGCTCGTACACCGGGTCACATCGATATAGTCTAGAGCCACAAACAATAGGAAAACCGCAAAAACGACGTAGTCTGAATAAACCGAGAAAACCGTCGGCTCTCAATCAGTCTGACGGTGTTTCCATCAACAGATATCGGGACATCGTAATCCGTTCTGAGGGTCGGAAGCGCTCGAGATGTTCATCGGTCGGGAGTTGGTAACGATCGGCTCTGCTGTACAATGTTAATCAGACTAACGTTATATAATAACGATCGAATCTAATAAAATATATAATCCGTATTGAAACTGGATACTCACCGAAGGATTGGAGGTTCTGGATAGCGGACATACGATAAGATGAGATTTCCTCGGTAAGGGCGGCGGCAGAGCTCTGTGCGTATAACAGAAGAGATCTAGTGTAACACGTCCTCAAGGAAATGGCTGCAACGACTTTTATACTCCGTTCATGACGTCAATACGTAGCTATGCCGCTTAGCCCCGCCCAAGTCGGGCGGTGTTTTGAAAATGCCTTCAACGTGAGATAAGCGTTGCTAGGCGTGGCAGACACCTAAGCGGCCATTTTACTAATGGGAAGTAGTTTTATAATATGACTCCTAGCGGTAACCAGGGTGTTTACTAGAAGGGCTAAAGGGGTCTGAAACTACAGCTCCCAGCATGGCCATAAAGGGAGGTGGAGAAGTGGCCCATAGCCACCAATCAGACTCCAGGTTGGTTACTACGGGAAACAGTCCCAGTTAACCCTTGTTTTCATAAATTTCCTCAAAATGGAAATAGTTGAAGAATAATGAAATGAGGTCTTGCCCAGAACAACCGGTAAAGTCTCTACTTACAATCTGTCTTAGATCAGGTCTGTGTGGAGGTTGCCATTCATAACGTAAAATGGCGCCTGACGGACCCCAGTGACTTGTACAGTGTAATGAGTGGTCGCTATGGGCAGCGGCTCCAGCTTATAGTTACACTAGTGCTTATATATGTAGTGGACATTTCTAGTTGTAGGGGTGGTCTTGCCTGTGACTTGTGCAGCTGCATGACCTCCATTAACCAGTGGGGGCGCTGCAGTGAGAGATACGTGTGTGTGTGTGCGTGTGTGCGTGTGTCACGTATAGAGGTATGTTGGGGCACCCAAGCTTCACATAGGGTGCCATACAAGATAGAGACGACTGTGGCTGGTGCCTTCGCTATTATCGCAGTACGGTCCAGCTCCGGGATTCAAGTTGACCGATGTTATTGCCGGGGGAAGTGTCATCCCGCTATATATCCTCCTCCGCCGCAGGGAAAATGCAGTGTTACATGCAGGCCGTGTCATCCATGGAAGTCGTGTCATCTCAAATACGCCATCTGGACAGAGTTTGCCACAAGATGAGAAGATTGTGAGAAGTCTAAACTAGCACCTATTCCATGGCGCTCGGACGGGCATAAACCTTTGTGTACCATCATACACATACTGCTGTGAATAGGGGTATCACAAGTGAGGAGCCCTGTTACAGCGGGCAAGTATCGGGCAAACGAGCGTTCACAGAAGGCTCGTTCCCGATCAATGCCCGGTGTAAACAGGGCAACGATCAGCCGATGAACAAGCAAGCGCTCCATCATCGGCTGGTTGCATAGTTTTAAATGGCGAAAATATTATCGCTGGTGGCAGAATATTCCCTTTGTAAACTGGGAGATGTGCTCCCGACACGATAGAAAGTAACGAGGGCCCGTCCCCATCCATAGCTCCTTGTGAAAGGAGCAAACGAGCGCCGATCAATGAACTGTCTCGTTGATCGACACTTGTTGTTTCGGACAAAATGGGCCGATGTAAAAGGACCTTCACGCCTCTTGCACACGACCGAGTTCGGGCCGTGAAAAGCAGTCCGTGTGTCGGCTGGATTTCCCGGCCCGACTGAAGTACAGGTGAACAGGACTCCTGCCATCATAGACATTTATGATGCTAGGAGTCTCTGCCTCCTCACGGAATTGCTGTTTCATACTGAACAAAATGGTACAGGTTTTTCACTCGGTCGTGTGCAAGTGGTGTCAGACTGCTGCGCTGTCCCTCCTCCATGCTTTACACTGCAGCTCTAATTGTTCACATGTATAAATCCACCAGGAAGTCGATGAATGGAGAGAGGATAAGAAGATTATAAACTACAAGTAACTAAACCAGTGATAAAAAAAATAATTATGTTATTGTGCCACCTATCCTGAAGCAACTGAGCCTCAAAAGGCGTCCAAGAGATCAGATTAATAAGGGACTTCCCCTTTAAGTATAGTCGTCCTTAACAATTTTTATTAAACTCATAGCAGATGCTTGTTCTAAAAACCTGTCCCTTATTTAAAGAGGCTCTGTCACCAGATTTTGCAACCCCTATCTGTTATTGCAGCAGATCAGCGCTGCAATGTAGATTACAGTAACGTTTTTATTTTTAAAAAACGAGCATTTTTGGCCAAGTTATGACCATTTTTGTATTTATGCAAATGAGGCTTGCAAAAGTCCAAGTGGGCGTGTTTAAAAGTAAAAGTACAACTGGGCGTGTATTATGTGCGTACATCGGGGGCGTGTTTACTACTTTTACTAGCTGGCCGTTCTGATGAGAAGTATCATCCACTTCTCTTCAGAACGCCCAGCTTCTGGCAGTGCAGATCTGTGACGTCACTCACAGGTCCTGCATCGTGTCAGACGAACGAGGACACATCGGCACCAGAGGCTACAGTTGATTCTGCAGCAGCATCGGCGTTAGCAGGTAAGTCGATGTAGCTACTTACCTGCAAACGCCGATTCTGCTGCAGAATCATCTGGTGCCGGTGTCCTCGCTCGTCTGACACGATGCAGGACCTGTGAGTGACGTCACAGCGTGATCTCTGGAGAACACGGCTGTGTCTGCACTGCCAGAAGCTGGGCGTTCTGAAGAGAAGTGGATGATACTTCTCATCAGAGCGCCCAGCTAGTAAAAGTATTAAAAACGCTCCGATGTATGCACATAATACACGCCCACTTGCAAGCCTCATTTGCATAACTACAAAAATGGTCATAACTTGGCCAAAAATGCTCGTTTTTAAAAAATAAAAACGTTACTGTAATCTACATTGCAGCGCCTATCTGCTGCAATAGGAGATAGGGGCTGCAAAATCTGGTGACAGAGCCTCTTTAAGATGGCCGCCTTGCAGTCTGTGCTTGTGTGTGTGGAGAGTATCTATGAAGGGAATGTATAACTACGGCCACAAGATGATGACATCACAGCCGTCTAGAGCCAAACGCCGTTCCCTGATTATTACAACACCAGCAGGAGACGTCACATGACTAGATTGTTATATCTTATAACGTCACCGTGATTCTTGTGCGGAAATATTATTTTTGGTAACTATAAAACTAACCGTGTAACCTCGATGTACATGAAGAATAGAACAGCCCACAATACATATAATGTTAGCAGTGTAGGGGGGTCTTATCGTAACCGCGCTAACCCCGACGATCCCCATATCAATGCCAGCATCCCTACTGACTAGATCTGCCCCCTAGGAGCGAATATTCACGGCCAGTTATGTGTTATAGTAAGGGCCTGTTCACATCACCGTTCGCTTTCCGCTCCGGGGTTCCGTCTGAGGTTTCCGTCGGGTGAACCCCGCAACGGAAAGTGAAACCACAGCTTCCGTTTCAGTCACCATTGATATCAATGGTGACGGAAACATCGCTAATGGTTTCTGTTCGTCACGATTCCGGCAGGTTTCCGTTTTAACGACGGAATCAATAGCGCAGTCGACTCCGCTATTGATTCCGTTCGGAAAACCGGAAACCTGCCGGAATCGTGACGAACAGAAACCATTAGCGATGTTTCCGTCACCATTGATATCAATGGTGACTGAAACGGAAGCTGTGGTTTCACTTTCCGTTGCGGGGTTCACCCGACGGAAACCTCAGACGGAACCCCGGAGCGGAAAGCGAACGGTGATGTGAACAGGCCCTTAGAAATACAATGATGGTTTTCAGATGACGCCCGCTGTGTGATGACTGAGGACCGGTGGTGCGGGAACATCACAAAGTCACTGGAGGGAACTGCATCAAATCAAAGCCACCAAATATTGGGCATACAGCGGTTTGATTTATTAAAGGGGTTGTCCAGTTTCCAACACCCCCCACACATACGTAGGGTAAAATAAAAGACACGTCCATGGGCTAAGTGAATAGGACTAATGGTGGAATAATGATAAACAACTACGTCACTGTGCCTGTATGTACTGTCTCTAGATTACTAAAATGGCTGCCTGTCTCTAGGAATGTGTTAATAAAGTTCAAATTAAAAAAAACAAAAAAAAAAAAAACAACGCACATAGTAGATGGAGAAGAATGTAAGAGCGGCTCCTCATAGACGCTGACAGACATGGTGATGAGATGTTGCTGTAGTAGAAATACCTCAAAACCTCTGCTCCTCCATAACCTGTTACACACCTGGACAGTGTTACCTGAATAGCAAGGGTCACATGACTGCCGCCATCTTTACTCCATTCAGTTATCCTATAGATGCATTACTATTTACTATGGACTAATGTGTGGGCTATAGCAGTCTAGGCAACCAGCACACTGGTCGTAAAGTGTCCATGGAAGGGCAAAGCCACACGTGGTGGAATTGCTCTTGAATTCCGCTGCGGACACTCCGCAGCGTTAATCCGCAGCGGAGCCGTTTCTCTATTGACTTCCACTTCTATTTAGTAGGGTTCGTTTAGACGATGCGGAAAATTCCGCTGCGGAGCATAGGCTGCGGTGCGGAATTTGGTGTCCGCAGCATGCTCTGTCTGTTGCGGAGCAGTGGCGGACTCATGGCGGAATTTCTCCATTGACTTCAATGGAGATTCTAATTTCCGCAATGAAGTCCGCAGCTGTCATGCACATGTTATGTGTGCTGCGGATGCCTCTTGCTTTTTTGACATGACATTTCTTCATTCTGGCTGGACCTATGTATTTCTAGGTCTACAGCCAGACTGAGGAAGTCAATGGGGCTCCCGTAATTACGGGAGCGTTGCTAGGAGACGTCAGTAAATATTCACTGTCCAGGGTGCTGAAAGAGTTAAGCGATCGGCAGTAACTGTTTCTGCACCCGGGACAGTGACTACCGATCCCAATATACAGCAACCTGTAAAAAAATAGAAGTTCATACTTACCGAGAACTCCCTGCTTCTGTCTCCAGTCCGGCTTCCCAGGATGACGTTTCAGTCTAAGTGACGGCTGCAGCCAATCACAGGCTGCAGCGATCACATGGACTGCCGCGTCATCCAGGGAGGTCGGGCTGGATGCCGAAAGAGGTACGCGTCACCAAGGCAACGGCCGGTAAGTATGAAATTCTTTTACTTTCACTAGGGAAAGTGCTGTCCCTTCTCTCTATCCTGCACTGATAGAGAGAAGGGAAGCACTTTTCCCGCAGTCCGCAGCAGCTAGTCCGCATCAATTTACTGCACATTTTGGGCAGATTCTGTGCGGCATTGATGTGGACAGTTGCGGAGGAAATCCGCCACGTGTGGGCATGCCCGAAGGGTCATTCATGGAAGGAACAGCTGTGAATATTACAGATATCGGGTACAATGCCATTTCTCCATTAATCAGAAAACCAGCAACGGCTTGGAATTATTTTATTACCATGGTCAGATTATTAGCGAGTCATGTTATGTCTATGGCCAGGCTTATCAGGAAACAAAACCAATGACCAATCTATTAAAGGGAACACACTCAATTCCATTCAAATAAATGGGCGATGATGGCCGTGCCGAGACCACAAGAGCGGCTCCCAATTGGGAGACTCCCCTACATAACATCCTATATATCATTGTACTATACTGGCTAATACTACAGATGTATGTCTATGTAAAGATCTCCCCCCCCAGGCCTGAGATCAGCAGTGAAAGCCCCAATTATTTTGTGCCTTCATGTCCATCAGACGCTTCTGAAATCAGATAGGGTATGTTCACACGGCAGCGTCTGTAACGGCTGAAATTACGGGGATGTTTTCAGGAGAAAACATCCCCGTAATTTCAGCCGTAACGGCATGTGCAGGCGCTTGAACGCCGCGTCCATTACGGACGTAATTGGCGCTGCTTTTCATTGGAGTCAATGAATAGCGGCTCCAATTACGCCCCAAGAAGTGACAGGTCACTTCTTTGGCGCGGGCGTCTATTTACGCGCCGTCATTTGACAGCGGCGCGTAAATATACGCCTCGTGTGAACAGACAAACGTCAGCCCATTGCTTTCAATGGGCAGATGTTTGTCAACGCTTCCAAGCCACATTTTTCGGACGTAATTAGTGCGTGTGAACATACCCATACATGGGAGTCTGAAACCGGATGAATCTGACTGTTACCAGAACGCTCCACTAGGTGGAGTCACTTTATCTCAGACCCGACATCAGGGGGGGCCGCCTCTAGATTCCTACCCGTAATTGTGTTGCTTGGACGGATTGACAGGTTTTATTCCCAGACTGTAGGGTCGACACCCAAAAATTATTTATTATGTCCTGTGGTCGTTACCCCGATCGCCCCCATCCATTATCATCATGTCGGCAGCGCGTCTCCGTTTACACAGATGTGCTGCCGATAACAACAAGACTTTACTTTTTTGCTTGTTCATCTGCTGATCGCTGTCCGGTTTACACAAGGCGATTATCGGCAACGAGCGTTATATGAACCCTTGTCTGCTCGACAATCGCCCAGTGTAAAAGGATCTTTGGAAATTAAACCTGAGTTCTCATTGGTTGCTATTGGTAACCAAAACAGTTTGACTGCTAGACATGACCGAGGTTCAATGACACACGTGTGAGCTCCGGTCTGGTGTTTATGACAAGACATTAGGAATTACAGTGAAAACGAATGAACCGCCATTAAAAATCCTGTCAGGGAGACAAGAACCGAGCGAAACAAAGAAAGGGGCGGAGTCTATTTAGGAAAACACCGAAGCCACACCCCAGTGACGTCACCATGCAGGGAAGGAGCGTCCGCCATCTTATCACCGGGTCACTTACAGATATTATCGTGAAGACGCCCGCCGAATCGTTCTCCTTTCTAGCAGCATCGTGACACATTCTGGAGCCACAATGGGAAACCGCAAAATCCCCGTAGTCTGGATACCGCGGGTATATGAACCATCACAACCGCTTGCTGACGGTTCTGAAGCGCTCGAGATGTTCATCGGTCGGGAGTTGGTAACGATCGGCGCTTCTGTACAATGTTAATCAGACGAACGTTATATAATAACGATCGAATCTAATAAAATATATAATCCGTATTGAAACTGAACTATTCACCGAAGGATCGGAGGTTCTGGATAGCGGACATACGATAAGATGAGATTTCAGGGCGGCGGCAGAGCGCTGTGCGGATACTCAAGGAAACGGCTGCAACGTATATTGTCAGATTCCGTTAGACTCGGTTCAGGCATCCTATTGGTCTTCAATACCCGCGCGCTACGGCGAACGGACATTGCCCACCCCAATGGTTATATACAGGGATTGCTGGCTGGGACATACAGGTCTGCTGGGGGTTATATGCAGGGATGATGGGGTTCCGGTTTTAAACCCCCATCATCCGTGTATGTTGGGATGGGCACAGTCCGTTCGCCGTGGCACATGGGCATTGAGAACATCGTGGTCCATGGAATGCCGATATATAGCAGAATCTAAAAATATGCACGTGAGATAAGCGTTGCTAGGCGTGGCTGACACCTGAGCGGCCATTTTACTAGTGGGCAGTAGTTTTGTAATATGACTCCTAGCGGTAACCAGGGTGTTTACTAGAAGGGCGAAAGGGGTCTGTGAAACTACAGCTCCCAGCATGCCCATAAAGGGAGGTGGAGAAGTGGCCCATAGCCACCAATCAGACTCCAGGTTGGTTACTACGGGAAACAGTCCCAGTTAACCCTTGTTTTCATACATTTCCTCAAAATGGAAATAGTTGAATAAACAACCAGTAAAGTCTCTACTTACAATCTGTCTTAGATCAGGTCTGTGTGGAGGTTGCCGTTCATAACGTAAAATAGCGCCTGACGGACCCGTGACTTGTACAGTGTAATATGAGTGGTCGCTATGGGCAGCGGCTCCAGCTTATAGTTACACTAGTGCTTATATATGTAGTGGACATTTCTAGTTGTAGGGGTGGTCTTGACTGTGACTTGTGCAGCTGCATGACCTCCATTAACCAGTGGGGGCGCTGCAGTGAGAGATACATTCTCGTGTGTGTGTGTGTGTGTGTGTGTGTGTGCGTGCGTGCGTGCGTGTGTGTGTTATCGCAGTACGGTCCAGCTCCGGGATTCAAGTTGACCGATGTTATCGCGGGGGAAGTGTCATCCCGCTATATATCCTCCTCCGCCGCAGGGAAAATGCAGTGTTACATGCAAGTCGTGTCATCTCAAATACGCCATCGGGACAGAGGTCGTCACATGATGAATTCTAAACCAACACCGATGCTGCCCAGATGGGCATAATAAATCTGTGTCACTCACAATACATATGTCTGTATCATACCCATGCTGCTGTGAATAGGCACATCACATGGAAGCAGCAGTTGAGTCTCAGGGTATGTTCACACGGCTTATTTACGGATGTAATTCGGGCATTTTACACCTCGAATTACATCCGAAAATGCGCCTCGATAGCGTTGGCAAACATCTGCCCATTGAAAGCAATGGGCTGACATTTGTCTGTTCACACGAGGCGTATATTTACGAATCGCTGTCAAAAGACGGCGCGTAAATAGACGCCCGCGCCAAAGAAGTGTCATGTCACTTCTTCAGACGTAAATGGAGCAGTTTTCCATGGACTCCATGGAAAACCAGCTCCAGTTACGTCCGTAAGGGACGCAGCGTTCAAGCTCCTGCACATGCCGTTACGGCTGAATTGACGGGGCTGTTTTCTCCTGAAAACAGCCCCGTAATTTCAGCCGTTACGGACGCTGCCGTGTGAACATACCCTCAGTGTCTAAGACCACCAGGAAGCCCAAGAATGTCGAGAGAATTTCTATCTCAGCGACGATAAAAGGGTTATACGCTACAAATAACTAAACCAGTGACCAAAAAAAAGTGTCCAAGAGATCAGATTTAAAACGGACTTTCCCTTATTAAAAATGGCCGCCCTGCAGTCTGTTTGTGCGTGGAGAGTATCGTGTATAGTTTGTCACAAGATGATGACATCACAGCCACCTAGAGCCAAAAACCGCTCCCTGATTATTACAACACCGGCAGGAGACGTCACATGACTGGATTATTATATCTTATAACGTCACCGTGATTCTTGTGATTTCATTTTTGGTAACTATAAAACTAACCGTGTAACCTCGATGTACATGAAGAATAGAACAACCCACAATACATATAATGTTAGCAGTGATAGGGGGTCTTATCGTAACCGCGCTAACCCGCGAAGATCCCCATATCAATGCCAGCATCCCTACTGACTAGACCTGCCCCCTAGCAGCGAATATTCACAGGCACTTGTGTTATAGATGTAAAAATACAATGATGGTTTTCAGATGACGCCCCCTGTGTGATGACTGAGGACCGGTGGTGCGGGAACATCACAGTCACTGGAGGGAACTGCATCAACTCAAAGCCACCCAACATTGGGCATACAGCGGTGTGATTACTTCTTACTGATGCACCGCAAGGAATGACTCTGCCAACCCTCGCCTGGATCTCCTGCCAAGGCAAACCATGATTAAATGGTTATTCCCAAGACATTGTCATAAATGTCCCAGCTCAGGGACTAGCACCTATATTGAGAACAGGAGTCACCTGACCCCAATCATCAAACTTTTAAAATACGTTGTAGGGACATGAAAAGTTTGGATTGGTGGGGAACCGGGGGCTGAGGCCCCCACCGTTGTTTTAACTAAAGAGCAGAGGCGCTCATCTAAATGCTTTGTTCCTTTGGTTGTGATCGGCGCTCCCCGTCACGCTTAAGACGGGTCTCAGACGTTCTATGAGCGAACTTTTGCTTCTTCGTTTAACCCCTTCCCACCGCATCCCTTTTTCAGACTTTAATATTTGTTTTTTCCTCCCCACCTTCCAAAAGCCATAACGTCTTTATTTTTCCATCCATATAGTCCTATGAGGGCTTGATTTTTGCGGGACGAGTTGTAGTTTTTCTTAGCACCATTTTTTTGTGCCATATAATGTACTAGGAAACGGGAAAAAAAAAACAGCAATTCCTAGATTGTTTTTTTTCGCACCGTTTTTACGGAATTCCCTGTGCAATTAAAACATGTTAGCTTTATTCTGCGGGTCAATACGATTACGGCAATACCAAATAAATATATATATATATATATATATATAGTGTTTTCTATATTTTACCACTTTTACAAGTAAAAACCTAAGGCCTCATGGACACGAACGTAGCCATGTGCACGGTTGTGATTTTCGGGTCAGCCGGCTGCGGACTGTCAGCCACGAGCCGCCCGCAAATCGCGGGCCATGCCTATGGCCGTGGCCATTATTTTCAATGAGCCCGGATTCCCGGGCCATGCACAGACCGTAAAAACGACGGTCGTGTGCATGGCCCCATAGGAATGAATGAGGCCGCAATTCTCCCCTGGATTTTCGGGGGAATTGCAGCCACAAAAGCCTGTTTGTGTGCATGAGGCCTAAGTGTAAAAAATAACATTTATTTTGTGCCACCAAATTCCAAGAGCCACAACTTTATTTTTCCGTCTTAAGTGGTACGAGGGCTTATTTTTTGCAGGATAAGCTGTAGTTTTTAATAATACCATTTTGGTGTACATGCGACGGTTTGATCACTTCGTATTTAATTTTTTGTGGGAGATGAGGTGACCCAAAAAAAAAAAAAAAAAAAATAGAGATTCTGGCATCTACAATATATATATATATATTTTTTTATGGTGTTCACAGTGCGGGTTAAATAATGACATATTGTAATAGTTCAGACTTTTACGGACGCGGCGATACCAATTATGTTTATTTATTTTTTTCACTATGCTCTAGGGGGAAAATGGGAAAAGGTTTTTTTTAAACTTTTTTTTTATTTATTTTTTTAACAAAAAAAACTTTAACTCATTTTTACTTTTATTATTAGTCCCCTCAGGAGACTTCAACCAGCGATCGTTAGAACGCTTGCACGATATACTGCAATATTGCCGGAGGCAGCGCTTAATAGGAGCACAAAGATGGCGGACCTGGGGGGGGGGCACCTTCATTAAGCCCCCAGGCAGCCATAGCAACCATCGCCCCCCCCCCCCCGAAATTGCATTGCGGGGGGCACGATGAGCCGTTAGAGGGGGGTCGCCCCCTCTTTCTAACGATTTAAATGCTGCGGTCACTATTGACTGCAGCATTTAACGAGTTAAACAGGCGGGATCGCCCTCAAGCACGATGCCGCTCGTTACTCTGAAGTGTCGGCTGTAACAAACAGCCGCCATCGTATGGAGCGGGTTCACTGCTTGAGCCCGCTCCATACTTCCCCTTCCCGGCTAGGACGTATGGATACGTCAAATGTCGGGAAGGGGTTAAGCAACATCGAGGGTCTCAGCACCCAGACCCCACAGATTCAAACTTTTGATAATATCTCTGACATATCAAATGTTTGATGAAGGTGTAGTTACTCTTTATGAGCAGCTCCAGAATTGAAAAAATGTTCAACAAAAAAAAATATCAATGGATCAAATATCCATTTATCATAAAGTCTAACAAGTTCCCTCGGCGTGGGTTCACCTCACCTATTATTAACATTGGCTGTAAAGCGTAGAAAAACAGTAAAATCAGTATATGAAACCTTTCGACAAGTTGCTGTTGCCCCGGGGAGCGGCTTATAACAGGTAGTCCTGCTGCTGGGCCCCCAGGGAGAGCCTGGCAGAAAGAGTTTATTTTCTCTGCAGCACCACCACAGGAGAAATTAAGAATCACACCGTTTTTATTGAAGTGTAGTACATGGACATGCTGAGCATGAGACATTTTCTGTAGACACTCTCTGCTCAGGCTAAAAGATGAGGAGACCCTATTTATTGAGAGTTCCCTAAGGCCTCATTCACACAGCAGTATTTTGGTTCAGTATTTGTAAGCCAAAACCAGGGGTGGGTCCAAATCAAAGGAAAAAGTGCAATCTTTCCATTCTACTTCTTTGTCGGCTTGACTCCTCGTTTCGGCTTACAAATACTAAAGCACTACACTGCAGGTTAATAGTATATTTAAAATGGATTTTCTAAACCAGACAACAACTTGTAGTGAGTAGATAAACCAATCAGCCCCACGTCCGGCCTCAGTGCGCCATACACAGCTGAATTTTGGGGGCTCCATGCACATCTACAGACACGAGCTATGCCGCTGTGTAGCAGTCGCCCAAAGCTGATGGAAACCATAAGGTGCTGAAGGATCTAAGTCGCAACCCTTCAGAGAGAAGACATACTAAAGTAAAAACAGCAAAATGTTAATGTAGATATATTGTAAAAGTTTCAGAATTCCTGGCTATAAAGCGAATATCAGTCAAAGGCGCAGCCTAAATTAAACCTATGACTGTTCTGGGGACCGAGCTGTAGATTTAGGCATCTCCTACTTTTTAGCATGTTTTAAACTTCTGTCTGACCGCCAACACCTCACCCTGGTGCCCAAGGGCCCCTCTGCCACATAAAAAGCCACCAGTATTACAAACAGCACATGGTTCCTGTTACAGAGTCTACATTGGGGGCCTGGAGGCTAACATTTCACCCTGACCTTGCCACCCTGATGTAAACCATTTTGGGCATCCCGTCCATAGGAGCTTGTTAAAGAGAACCTTTAACCCTCCCATAGGTGTGCAGCATGTGATAGGCACGGCTGCACACACACGGTCTCACTTTACATTTTTTTCCTATCTTCCTCCGTTATTTACATAGCAGTCCCGTTATATTTGGCGCCTGATATGTAAATAAGCCCCTAAACAGTCAAGGGGGCTGGATGTCTTCGCTCTGACACTGTGCGTAGCTGATTGGACAGTGTCAGAGCGAAGACATCACGCCACTTTTCCATTTAGGTACATAGAAACGCCCCATTGACTGTTCAGGGGCTTATTTACATATCAGGCGCCAAGTATAACGGCACCGATATGTAAATAATGGAGGAAGTTAGAAGAACTATTTCAAGTGAGACGTGAGACTGTGTGTGCAGCCCTGACCATCACATGCCGCTCACATATGGGAGGGTGAAAGGTTCTCTTTAAACACCGGCTTCCAAAATAACCATTACTATGAAGTGGGGCCTCCTTTTGCGGCTAGAACAGCCTCCACTCTACTAGGAAGGCTTTCCACTATATTTTGGAACATGGTTGTGGGGATTTGGGTCCATTCAGTCACCAGAGCATTGACTAGGTCTACCGCTGTTGTTGGGCAGAGAGGTCTGGCTCGCAATCGGCGTTCCAACTCATCCCAAATATGTTCAAAGGGGTTGAGGTCAGGACTTTGTGCTGGCCAATGAAGTTCTTCCACATCAAACTCTGCAAACCATGTTTTTACGGACTTCACCTTGGGTACGGTGGTATTGTCATGCTGAAACAGGTAAGGACCTTCTCCATATTGCTGCCACAATGTTGGAAGGGCACAATTGTCTAGAATGTCATTGTATGCCGACGTGTTAAAGTTTCCATTGACTGAAACTAACGGACCCAAGCCGAACCACGAAAAACAGCCCCAGACCATTATCACTGCTCCGCCACACTCTTCGGTTGGCACTAGGCTTTTGCACAGGAAACGTTCTTCTGGCATCCGCCGAACCCAAGTTTGTCCCTCAGACTGGCAAATGGTGAAACGAGATTCATCACTCCAGAGGACGCTTTTCCACTGCTCTAAGGTCCAATGGCGGTGAGCTTTACACCACTCCAGCCGACGCACTGCGGTGCTCTTAACACTTTCAGGGTTATGTGTGGCTCCTCGGCCGCGCAAGCCCAAATCCTGCAGCTCCCGACGGACGGTTCTCGCGCTGACGTTGCATCCAGAAAATGTTTGGAACTCAGCAGTGAGCACTTCAAGTGAGGACAGGCAGCTGTGGTGCACGACGCATTTCAGCACTTGGCGGCTTTGCTCTGTGAGTTTACGTGGTCTACCGCTTCGTGGCTGAACGGTTGTTACTCCTAGACGTTTCCACCTCACGATGACATTACTCACCGTAGACCGGGGCAGCTCTAGCAGGGTAGAGATTTCACGAACTGACTTTTCAGAACGGTGACATCCTATGACAATGCCACGCTGGAAGTCACTAAGTTCTTTAGTGCGACCCATATTTCTAGCGAAGTTTGTCTATGGAGATTGGATGGCGCGGTTCTTTATTTTGGCTGAAATGCTTAAATCCACAAGAGTTTATTCAGTGCCGAAACCTTCTATAAGCAGTTACACCTAAAAATAAAAAACAAACATAAATAAATACTTGACGTATCTTCTGTCAAGACATTAAAGTTTTATTCCAAGGCATGGATAGGCCATCAATATTTGCAGGGTGGCGGTCTGACTCCCAGCAGAGCAGCTGAATGAAGGGGCGCCACCGCACCAGCGAGCACGGCAACCCTTCATTGTTTACCCAGACAGCGCAGTTGTGGGTGTGTCAGGTATTGCAGCCAAGAACCATTCACTGCAATACCGAGCACAGCCCACGGACAAGAGGGGCGCTGTGTTTGTGAGGGTATGTTCACACGCAGTGTTTTCAGCCATAATTCTGGCGTTTTACGCCTCGAATTACACCTGAAAAAAACAGCTCCGTTATGCCTACAAACACCTGCCCATTGCTTGCAATGGGAATTACGATGTTCTGTTCCCACGAGCCTTTATTTTACGCGTCGCTGTCAAAATACGGCCCGTCACTTCTTGAGGCGTTTTTTTGGAGCTGATTTTCCATTGAACACTATTAGGCTATGTTCACACGGGGTCTTTTGCCGAGTTTATTGACGCGGAAACCGCGTCGCAAAACTCGGCAGAAACGGCCCGAGAACGCCTCCCATTGATTTCAATGGGAGGCGTCGGCGTCTTTTTCCCGCGAGCAGTAAAACTGCCTCGCGGGGAAAAGAAGCGACATGCCCTATCTTCGGGCGCTTCCGCCTCCGACCTCCCATTGACTTCAATGGGAGGCAGGAGAAAGCGTGTTTTCTGCCCGCGGCGCTCAATGGCCGCGGGCGAAAAACGGCGCGATCATTGCTATTCACACGGAGTATTTTGGGGGAGGAATATCTGCCTCAAAATTCCGTTTGGAGCTTTGAGGCAGATATTCCTCCCCCAAAATACTCCGTGTGAACATAGCCTTAAAAACGCCTCAAAAGAAGCTCCAAATTAAAAGAAACTTCATTTTCAGCTTCAAAAAACACCTGAAAATCAGAGACTGTTTTCTCTGAAAACAGCTCCGTATTTTCAGAAGTTTTTGAGTTTGCGTGTGAACATACCCTAAGGCTTCATGCACACGAATGTAAAAACGACCGTAATTACGGGCCCATGGACTCCTATTGGCCACGGGTACCTCCCCGTATGCTTACGGGAAGGTGCCCGTGCCGTTGAAAAATATAGAACATGTCCTATTTCAGGCCGTAATTACGGCACGGGCAGCCCATAGAAGTCTATGGGGCTCCCGTAATTAGGGGAGGGTTGCTAGGCGACGTCCGTAAATAGTCACTGTCCAGGGTGCTGAAAGAGTTAAACGATCGGCAGTAACTGTTTCAGCACCCGGGACAGTGACTACCGATCACAATATAGATCAATATGTCAAAAAAAATATAAGTTCATACTTACCCAGAACTCCCTGCTTCTTCCTTTAGTCCGGCCTCCCGGGATGACGTTACATCCCATGTGACCTCTGCAGCCAATCACAGGCTGCAGCGGTCACATGGACTGCGCGTCATCCAGGGAGGTCGGGCTGGATGTCAAGAGAGGGACGCGTCACCAAGACAACGGCTGCGTAAGTATGAATTTCTTTTACTTTTATTACGGAAAGGGCTGCCCCTTCCCTCTATCCTGCACTGATAGAGAGAAGGGGCTGCCGATTACTGCAGTGCAATTTTGAAGCGAAAACGTGCCCGTAAATACGGGTGGAATACGGGTGACACCGGACCCGTATTTACGGGCACGGGTTCGTATATACTTGTGCAATACGGGTCGAATACGTGTGACCAAGGACCCGTATTTACGGGAGGAAAAAAATACGTTTATGTGCATGAGGCCTTATAACACAAAAGGCTCTAGAGTTATGCCTAGAATGGACTTGAGTAGCAGGCAACATAGTGGCTTATTTCCTCCTCTAGAATGATCGATGATCTCATGGTCACATGGCCATTACTTCAGCGTTTTACCAGAGTACCAACAAACAATGAGGGGGGATGGGATGTTTACGTTACAGGAGCGATAGATGTATGTGTGTGTGTGTGTGTGTGTGTGTGTGTGTGTGTGTGTGTGTGTGTGTGTGTGTGTGTGTGTGTGTGTGTGTGTGTGTGTGTGTGTGTGTGTACTGTAGAAGGCCTAGTTAACACAGGAATTTCGAGGCAGATCTTGAACGGACAGGTTTTTTTTTTTTGCCATTTTTGTCCGCAGCCATTGAACCTAATGCAAGAAACGGAGGCAAAAAACGCTGCAGTTTTTTTTTTTGCCTCCTATGAATTTCAATGGGAGGTCAAAGGCAGAAACCACTCGAAGAAAGAATGGCGCTTTTTCCCCCACAAGTGGTCTAAAGCTCCCCGGGAAAACAAGTCAATGGGGGCGATTTGGGCCATCTTTTGGCGCCGATACCAACCGCGTCAAAAGCAACACCAAAAAAAACTCAGTGTGAACTGAACCCAAGAGTATCTAACGCATAATATGCATTTTTGAGGGGTAATGTACACACATTGCACAGCATATACAGTGGATATAAAAAGTCTACACACCTCTGTTAATTAAAAAAAAAAAGTTAATTTCCGTTTTTTCACACTTCCCCACCAAGTCAATAAAAAGTTAAATCAATGAATTATATGCACCCCAAAATGGTGCTATTAAAAAATACTACTTGTCCCACAAAAAGCAAGACCTTATACAGCTATGTTGACGCAAAAATAAAAAATAAAAGTTATAACTCTTGGAATGAGACGATGGAAAAACGTAAAAAATAGCTTGGTCATTAAGGTTTAATATAGGCTGGTCATTAACCCCTTCCAGACATTTGCCGTATGGGTACGCCATGGAAAGCTATGACTTCCCGCAAATTGCCGTATCCATACGCCAAATGTTTGGCACCGGCTCAGAAGCTGCGCCGGTGCCATCATCGCCGGATCTCAGCGGTATCTTACAGCTAACATCCGGCTGTAATGGCGAGATCCCCGCCTCTGTTAGAAATTCATACTTACCCGGCCGTTGTCTTGGTGACGTGTCCCTCTCTTGACATCCAGTCCGACCTCCCTGGATGACGCGCAGTCCAGGTGACCGCTGCAGCCAGTGATTGGCTGCAGCGGTCACATGGGCTGTAACGTCATCCCAGGAGGCCGGACTGGAGGAAAAAGCAGGGAGTTCTGCGTAAGTATGAACGTCTTTTTTTTTTTTTTTACAGGTTGATCTATATTGTGATCGGCAGTCACTGTCCCGGGTGCTGAAACAGTTACTGCCGATCGTTTAACTCTTTCAGCACCCTGGACAGTGACTATCTCCTGACGTTGCTTAGCAACGCTCCCGTAATTACGGGTGCACACATGTAGTCACCCGTAATTACGGGAGCCCCATAGACTTCTATGGGCTGCCCGTGCCGTAATTACGTTCTAAAATAGGACATGTTCCATATTTTTCAACGGCACGGGCACCTTCCCGTAAGCATACGGGGAGGTACCCATGGCCAATAGAAGTCTATGGGCCCGTAATTATGGCCGTTTTTACGTTCGTGTGCATGGGGCCTTACTCTTCCGGTCATACAGTTCCCAGCATGCAATGCGCCGGCAGCAAGGACTCAACACTCCTACTATACCTAGCTATAAACATTTTATAGTCTCCGTTGCCATTTTACTGCTCTCATTAGATCAGTGAGAGCGAACGATAAACGTGCAACAAATCAGTGCTGTACCAAACACACTCTTTTACATAATTGTGAAAAAAAAACTTCAATTGACCCCACAGCTGGAGTCCCAGAGCAGAGTGCTAGTATAGGCTCTGCGACTGTGGAATCCCCTGACATCGCGGTCCATATATAGTGAGTGTTGTCAGAGGCTTCGGCAGAGCGCGAGTATAGGCTCTGCTCCGGGACTCTGTGGAATCCCCTGACATCACTGTCCATATATGGAAAGTGTTGTCAGGGGCTTCCCCAGAGCCAGAGTCCCGGGCAGAGCGCTAGTATAGGCTCTGCTCCGGGACTCTGTAGAATCTCCTAACCCCAGCGTCCTTGTCAGAGCACTACTAGCAACCGCCTCCTCACATCACATAATTTCTT
The DNA here is from genome assembly GCF_050947455.1 of Rhinoderma darwinii. Lineage (NCBI taxonomy): Eukaryota > Metazoa > Chordata > Amphibia > Anura > Rhinodermatidae > Rhinoderma > Rhinoderma darwinii. The sequence goes on from NC_134699.1 coordinate 20,164,912, forward strand.
CTTATAGTTACCGGTCTGTTGCTAGGGGGGCGATAATGACACGGAGGCGCTGGGCAGGAGTGGGTATGCGTGGTAAACATTGCTAGTGTAGAAACCACGCATGCTCAGAGACTAGCAGTATTTCTCTCCCCTAGCAGCAGACCGGAAACTATCAGAAGAAAGGGAGTATCCGGTCCACCACTTCCCTCAGTGTGGGGTTGTCACGATACCAGAATTTGAACTTTGATACCGATACTTCGTGTAGTATTGCAATAATCGATACCAAAATTATGCTTTAACAAGAGTAATAAATAAAAGTTCTTGCATTCTCTGATGTGAGGCACGAGGTATTATTAATTTTGAACCTCCATGTGCCTCACATTAATAGTAATTAACCCCATCATGTTCCTCAGTCATAATGGACAACATTGGGTTAATGTGTGAGGTACATGATGGGGTTAATTACTATTAATGTGAGGCACATGGAGGTTCAAAATTCATAACACCTCGTGCCTCACATTAATAAGTGACAGAAAGCAGGTTTTGCTTTATTTGATAACAGCGTAAACACAAGACGCTATAAATTTATTACGGTCGCGACGATACCGAATATGTATATTTTATGTATTGAGACTTATTTGAATGTTTATTGTAAAAAAAATGTGCGCATTTTTTTTTTTTTTAAATGTAACTTTATTTTTTACTTTTTAAACTTTAATGTACGGGCATAGATCTATATACTGATAGTACACAGGCAGTTGTTAGGACATACCCAAGTATGCCCTAACAGGAAATATGGTCAGACAGCCATGGGGTTCCTTCAATGTCTGCCCATATATGGTATGGCCCTCGATCAGTCACAGGGATTACCTGTGACGCGATCCAAAGGGTATCCCCCTTCTCATTTACCCCTTGAATGCTGCATTCAGCTGTGTGCCCAGCATTCAGGGGAATAACAGCAGAGAGAAGTGGTTTCCAGGTACAGCAGGACTGCAGCTAATACAGCCATTGCCCCACTCCTGACAATAAGTGCGCACGCGGTCAGCATGAGATGATGCGGCCGGCGCTGCACTAATGAGCGGTAGCGCAGACACTGAAGACAGAACATGGGGGTGTTATGTAGGGCGTCCGCCATGTTCTGTCTTCAGTGCTGGCAATCATTAGTGCAGCGCTGGTCGCATCACATCATGTTGCCCGCGCACGCACTTGTCAGGACTCGGGAGCGCGGCAATGACTGTGTAACACACTCGCAGCCCCGCTCTCATACATTAATGTGTTACAATACTAAGCTGTGTGGTCCCACAGCTTAGTATCGAAATACATGAAATAACGATATTGAACCATTTGAGGGTGCACGGCATCGAAACAGTATCGAAGCGGCTTTTGCTACTGGAGAAGAATCATGTGACCGACGCTGGAATCGGGTGTTAGAAGATGAAATAAAAATGTAAGTATTTTTATATGTGCAGTGAAATAGAAATTAGTTAATTGGTTCCGGAAAACTGCTTTAAAGGAACAGTGTCACCACAAAAAAAAAAATTCATGTCAGTTTAATGTTAGTTTTATTAAAAACGTTTATATTTGTGTGTTTGTGTTACTTTTTTCTATTTTTACACTTTTTCTTCCCTATGGGGGCTGCCATTTTTTTTTTCATTTCTGTATGTGTCGATTAACGACACATACAGACATGGAATACGGCAGCCACAGTCCCATAGGGACTGCGAACGGGTCCCGTCCCATCCACTTCTGTGTACGCCGTCTGTGTGGGAACTGCGCATGCGCCACTCCCACACAGTCCAATTTGAAATGCGCACCGTCCGGCGCCAATTTCCTGTGGACCGGAAGTCGCGGCCGGACAGTAAGATTACTACTTCCGGTCGCGGCTTCCGGACTTGTGCACTTGGACCAGCGGCAGCAGACGGAGCGGACGGGCCGGAGGGAGCCGCGGCGGCAGGAGCAGGTAAGAGATTTCTATGTATGTTCGTGTTTGTGTGTGTTTACTACTGTATGTAAACCTACTACACTGTGTGTTAGCTCAAAAAATGGCAACACACAGTGTAGGAGGTTAGACCGTTCAATCCCCTCGTTTATCCCGGCACTAGCCAGGATAAAGGAGGGGGGGATGCTGAGAGCTCACTAGAGCGAGTGCTTTTTTCCCAATTTTGCAGCAAAAAGCAATGTGGTTGCTTTACCACATGCAATGCTGCAATTTTGGGAATAGCTCCATCTAGTGACCAGCAATGGGAAATATTATAAATTAGAATCTAATTTATAATATTTCCTGACTCGTGAAAAAAATAAAAAAAAATGTGAACAATGTTTAAACACCTACACACTAAATGTTTAATTAAAAAAAAAAAAAACATGTTTTGCTGGCAACACATTCCCTTTAAGGGGTTAAAGGTGTTACCCAGCCCCATGAAACCTTCTACAAACAAGGAGTAACACTCGCCTTACCAATCCCCTGACGCTCCCGTGCCGACCCATCCCTTTATTAACCCAGCTCCAGCAATGACGAGTCATCTCTATATGTGACTGCTGCAGCCAATCTTTGACAGTAGTGGTCAGGTGTCCACCACACCGATGTCACCACTGCTGCCAGTGATCGGCAGTAATTACTATTTCCCTATTGGAAGCATAGACGCTCAGCCGAGCCAACGTGCGCGTTTATGGGGGAGTTGGGAGGAATAGTGTTCGGCCAACAGCCATCTAAGGCCTCATGCACACGACCGTAAAAACTCCCGTTATTACGGGTCGTAATTACAACCCGTAATAACGGGCTCATAGACTTCTATTGGCCACGGGTACCTTCCCGTTTTCTTACAGGAAGGTGCCCGTGCCGTTGAAAAAGATAGGACATGTCCTATTTCAGGCCGTAATAACGGCACGGACAGCCCATAGAAGTCTATGGGGCTCCCGTAATGACGGGTGGCTACATGTGTGCACCCGTCATTACGGGAGGGTTGCTAGGCGACGTCAGTAAATAGTCACTGTCCAGGGTGCTGAAAGAGTTAAGCGATCGGCAGTAACTCAACACCCTGGACAGTGAATTTCGATCAGAATATAGAGCAACCTGTATAAAAAAAAAAAAAAAAAAGCCGTTCATACTTACCGAGAACTTCCTGCTTCCTCCAGTCCGGTCTCCCGGCCGTTGCCTTGGTGACGCATCCCTCTCGACATCCGGCCCGACACCCCTGAATGACGTTTCAGCCCATGTGACCGCTGCGGCCAATCACATGCTGCAGCGGTCACATGGACTGCGCGTTATCCAGGGATGTCGGGCTGGACGTCGAGAGGGACGCGTCACCAAGACAACGGCCGGGTAAGTATGAATTTTTTACTTTTACCTCGGAAAGGGCTGCCCCTTCTCTCTATCCTGCACTGATAGAGAGAAGGGGCTGCCGATTAGTGAAGTGCAACCGGAACCGTATTTACGGGCGCGGGTCCGTAAATACTGGTGCAAAACGGGTCGAATACGTGTGACACCGGACCCGTATTTACGGGTGGGAAAAAATACGGTCGTGTGCATGAGGCCTAAGGCTGTGTTCACACCTACATCAGGGCTTGTTCCGCCGGAACGGAGCCCTGACTGACACTAACGGAAGCCAGGTTTCCATCACCATTGATTTCAATGGTGACGAATCTGTGCCAACGGTTTCCGTTTGTCTCCGTTGTGCAAGGGTTCCGTCGTTATGACGGAATCTACAGCGTAGTCGACTACAGCATTCATTCAGTCAAAACGACAGAACCACTGCACAACGGAGACAAACGGACCCGGACCCGTCACCATTGAAATCAATACTGATGGAAACCTGGCTTCCGTTTGTGTCATGCACACGAACGTAAAAATGGCTGTAATTAAGGGGCCATAGACTTCTATTGGCCACGGGCACCTTCTGGTTTGCTTACGGGAAGGTGCCGGGGCCGTTGAAAAATATGGAACATGTCCTATTTCAGGCCGTAATTACGGCACGGGCAGCCCATAGAAGTCTATGGGGCTCCAATAATTACGGGTGGCTACGTGTGTGCACCTGTTATTACGGGAGCGTTGCTAGGCGACGTCAGGGGATAGTCACTGTCCAGGGTGCTGAAAGAGTTAACTGATCGGAGGTAACTCTTTCAGCACCCGGGACAGTGACTACCGCTGGAGTTCATAGTATTAAAAGTTAACTTACCTGCTTCTTCCTCCAGTCCGGCCTCCAGGGATGACGTTTCATCCCATGTGACCGCTGCAGCCAATCACAGGCTGCAGCGGTCACATGGACTGCCGCGTCATCCAGGGAGGTTGGATCGGATGTCAAAAGAGGGACGCGTCACCAAGACAACGGCTGGGGTACGTATGAACTTCTTTTACTTACAATCGCTGTGGAAACTCTGCCCGAAATGGCTGTCTCTTCTCTCTATCCAGCACTGATAGAGAGAAGGGGCTGCCGATTAGTGCAGAGAAAACGGGTCCGTAAATACGGGTGGAATACGTTTGACAATGTACACGTATTTACGGGAGGGAAAAAAATACGTTCGTGTGCATGAGGCCTTAGTCAGGGCTCCGTTCCGACGGCACGGAGCCCTGACGCACATGTGAACGCAGCTTAAAGTGTATGGCCGCCTTAAAGGGGTATTAATTCTTATCTTAGACATTTATGGAATAGCCACCGGACTTATCATAAATGTAATAGGTGCAGGGGTCCCCCCGACCCCACCTGGTGAGGGGCAGATCATAACCATTAGTATTTTAACAAACGAGATGGCAGAATACTTTGGCAACGATGGCACACAAGGTCTGCCACATACTTGAGCGCCATCCTAATTGGCACGTGACAAATACCTAAGATTTTATTAATTAATAAAGAAACTAAAACTCTGTCAGGAATGAAGGAAACAAAATAAATACACGCGCAAAACAAAACTAGCGGGACAACACACCATGACGTCACCACACAGGGAAGTAGCTGCGACACAACCGGACAGAAAAGGAAACCCCAGCCGCCATCTTGTCCCGCCTCACATCCCGATATTAAAGGTCCTTGTCAATTTAGGAGAAACCTTATGTGCTGCTCAGATAAGAAAACAGCCGACACTTATACCGTGAGCCATCAACGAAACATTCTAGACTACGAACACTAGGAAACCGTAGTAAATACAATCTGCAAACGATACTGGACTTCCGTCGCCCGATTAGTTCGCCTACAGTCGGCGCCGGGCTGCCGTTATATAATAACGAGATGAATCAAAATAACAGTCCATATTAAAACGGGATATTCACCGAAGGCTTGCAGGTGATGGATTGCGGACATAAGATTTCCCCAGTAAGGATGTCGGCAAAGCGCTACATGTACGTGTGTATTTATACTCCGTTGACGTCATGACGTAGCAACTTAGCCCCGCCCAAGTTGGCGTGCTCACAATGCCTTCTACGTGAGCTGGGCGTGGCTGACACCTGAGCGGCCATTTTACTAGTGGGCATTAATTTAGCAATATAAGTAGACGGTGCGTGTGTTCTCGAGCGCTGTACCTGAGGGAGCTTTAGGGTCGACAACCAGCAGCACTCAAGCTGTAAAGGAAGATGGAGAAGTTGCCCATAGCAACCAATCAGATTACAGTTGATTAGTTGCTGTGGGAAACAGTCCCTGTTTTTCATTGGTATTGGTTCTTATACGTTTCCCGTTCAGGAAATAGTGGGGGAGGGGGAAAAAAAAAGCTGTAAAGTTTCCCTTAGCAACAATCATACTTGTCAAAATTTTTTAAGGGCAATTCCGGCGACTATTTGTCTCGAGCCCTGTCCCGCTAACACAGGGGCAGCAGTTGGTTTTTTTATTTTTTTAAATCATCCGGTATTTATTACGATTTTCCACCAATCTGGCCAATGCTGGACTGTAAGGCCGGGTTCACATGTCGCGTTTATGTTGCTTTTTTGAACTGTTGGGGAGAAAAACGCACCTAAAAACCACGCGTTTTAAATTACCCATGCGGTTTACAAAGTGTTTCAACTGTAATCTCGTTTTTTATTTACTAGTCATAGACTTACGGCTGAAACACTAAAACGCATGGGTAATTAAAAAAACACGTCTGTTTTTTACATGCAGTTTTCTCCCCAACAGTTCAAAAAAAGCAACATAAATGCGACATGTGAACCCGGCCTGAGGATATGTGCGCGCAGCGGTTTTCGTCAAGCAGAACAAATCTGCCTCAAAATTCCTTCCGGATTTTCAAAGAGATTTTTACATGCAAGGATTTTTTGACCAGTCTATTATAGGGGTTCTGCGCCCACACGATTCCATTCAAATAATGTAACATTGGCCATGTCCACCAGAGTGGGAGAGAAAAGAGAAAGCGGTCTCAATCGGGAGACTCCCCTATAAACATCCATGTGCCCTATATCTTGTACCCTACTGACTAATAATACATATATAGGTCTATATAAAGATCTCCACCCCACCCCCGCCCCGAGATCAGACGTGAAAGCCCCACCGATGAGCATGTACAGTGTGACTACATTTCCATCAGACGCTTCTCGGCATCGTTCCGGTTGATCCAGTTTCTGTTATCAGCGCTAGGTGGTCACCTTCACCGTGGGGGCTGCCTCCAGGCTGGTTACAGATTACCACCCGTATTGTGCTGCTGGGACGGACTGACCGGTTTCATTCCCGGACTGTAGGGTCAACACCCAAAAATCCTTTGTATCACATCCTGTAAAGAGGAGGAAAATCAGTGATCCAGCGCACAATACAGGGGTTAGTTTTGGGGCCAATATGTCATTGCAGCCCCCAATTTCTGGATTTTTCCCTCTTTGCATCCCGGGGCTCGTAACTTTTTTATTTGTTGTTTGACGTAGCTGTGTGAGATTTTGTTTTTTTGCGGGTCGAGGTGTAGTTTCTGTCGGTTCCATGTTTTGGCACGTTCACGTTATTGTTTCATTTATACTCATTTTTATTTTGGTAAAAATGCTGAACTGCAGTTCCGCTGAAGTTTTTCTTAAATTTTTTTTTTACACCTTACACCGATCATCATAAATGATGCTACGAATTTGATGTGCGGGTTGTTACAGTCTTTATGATAGCAAATATGTGTGTGTTATTTTAGATTTATATTTAATAATGTTTATTGATTGTAAAAAATGTGCATTGTGTGTTTTTTTTGTCACCGATTTTTTTTTATTTAGCATTATTTTTTTAAATTAATTTTCCTTTTTATTTTTTTGATTCCCTAGGAGGATTTTTTATTTAGATTTTTATTTTTTAACTTTAATATACTGGCATATATTTACATGCCAGTATATTAGTCTGTGTACTGGTAGGTATGCCCTAACAACAGGAAATCTAATCAGATAGCCCACTCCTGATCGCAAGTGTGCCCATACGATCTGCATGACATATATGCCCATCAAGATACGGCAACTTCCGGTCGCTCATGAAATTGATGACCTATGCTTAGGATAGGCCCTCAATGTGTCATTAGTGGTGGTCCTATCCCCAGGACCCCAACCGATCGGCAGAATGAAGATTAACGTAAATGGGGCTGAGCTGCATTACCAGAACCAGCCTAATGCTTACAGATGTCGCTGTGTAAGGTACTGCAGTGAAGGGGCCATTGATGATCGGGGACCCCAGTGATCGCAAATTGCTGGCCTATGTAAAATCCTGGAAAACTCTTTTAAGGCCAGATGCTATAGGGCCACATCAGTATTATCAGACCATACCTCCCAACCATCCCGGATGCAGCGGGACAGTCCCGGTTGGCGGCATGTCCCGGTGTTAACTGTATCTCTGTCCTCACATTTAAATCCAATGCTGAAGCAAGGAATCGTAAGCTCCCTGCTTCAGCATTAGTACAGAGCGGAGAAGCAGAGGAAGCTCCTCCACTCGCCGAGGACTCCACGGACACTGCGCTACTTTAAGAGCTGAGCCAAGAGAAGCCCTTGACGTCACTGTCTATATATGGACAGTGATGTCAGTGGCTCCTCCAGGAGTGGAATCCCTGGGAAGAGCGTTGCCGATGCTCTGGCCAGAGATTCCACTCCTGGAAAAGCCCCTGGCGTCACTATCCATGAATGGACAGGGACATTGGGGGCTACTCCCGGAGTAGAATCCCCTGCCAGAGCGTTGCTGACGCTCTAGGGCGGAGAGTCCTCTCCTAGAGGGAACCTCTGATGTCACTCTCCATATATGGGCAGTAACGTCAGGGGCTACTCCTGGAGCGGAATCTCAGACCACAGCGTGACCGATGGCCATGTCTGATCCTAGAGGGAGCCCCAATGGTGCTATCTAGAGGGGTGGGGTAGTGCTATCTACAGAGTGAGTGGCGCTATCTTCAAGGGGTGTGTGGCACTATCTACATAAGCACTGTGGCACTATATGGGCACTATCTACAGGGGAAACAGTGGCCCTATTTACATGGGCACTGTTTGGCACTATCTATGTGGGCACAGGCACTTTATATGTGGTCACTGGCACTAGGGCAGCTAAGGGGGCATTATATTGTATGGGGGCAGCTAAGGTGGCCTCATACAGTATGGTGGCAGCTAAGGAGAAATGATACTGTATGGTGGAAGCTAAGAAAGCATACTGCATGGGGCATCTGTGAGGGCATTATACTGTATGGGGCAGCTATGGGGCATTATACTGTATGGGGAAAATTGTGTGGGCATTATACTTTGTGGGGGCATCTGTGTGGGCATTATACTGTATGGGGACATCTGTGTTGGCTTTATACTGAATGAGTGCATCTATGGGGGCATGATACTTTATGGGGGCAGCTATTTATATTCTGAGGGGTTCTATTGGGGCATTACACTGTGGGGAGGCACATGGGAGCATGATATTGTGTGGGCTGAACTGGGTGTGTATGGGTGGGGATTGGGCGGGGTTAGGGGTGTGGCTTAGAAAGAAAAAAATATCCGTGATGAGCTACGCCTGCCGCATAGGTTGTGCCTCTTTGTGATACGTGAAAGGTGGGAGGTATGGTATAACTACCAGTGATTATGTCTTTGAGATGTCCCCTGAATGGCAAGAAGGCAATTGGTCTATATGTCTGATTCCCACGTCAGTGAAGAGGATTAATACCCCTCTCCTCCCCATGTGTCTGTCTATGAAGCTATAGGCCTGTTATTTCCATCACACTCTTTCTCATCCCTTATGACTTAGTCTTTTTTATTTTCTTATGCCTGAGGGGGCGCTGCATGACACAGGGATTCAAAGAAGACCAAAGATGGATGGTACTGATTGTTGACTCCGCCCACCCCATATAGTGCACAGGCACAACCACACCATGTAGTGCCGAATTATAAGCGCCATACAGTATAGTGCCCAAATAACAGTGCAAACATTAGTCAAATAACACTTCCACTGGTTTTCTGTGGTGCCCCTTGAAGCAGGACCACACAGGCTGCACAGGACCACACAGGACCACACAGGCTGCACAGGACCACACAGGCTGCACAGGACCACACAGGACCACACAGGCTGCACAGGACCACACAGGCTGCACAGGACCACACAGGACCACACAGGACCACACAGGCTGCACAGAACCACACAGGCTGCACAGGACCACACAGGGCCGCACAGGACCACACAGGCTGCACAGGACCACACAGGACCACACAGGCTGCACAGGACCACACAGGACCACACAGGCTGCACAGGACCACACAGGACCACACAGGCTGCACAGGACCACACAGGCTGCACAGGACCACACAGGCTGCACAGCAGTCTCTATGTACATATGACCTGGATAACGGTTTGACGTGTAGAACAATAGTAATTATTACTTGTGATGGAGGAGCAGCGACAATCTGACACGTTTCATGTGATCGCACCTTCCTGCTCCTACTGACAGAGGTCACATTTTTGTCACGATGCGGCCTACACTGGAAATCCTATCAATGACAGGTCTGATCCTACTAGTCCAGACAGTATATAGAGTCGGTATTGCCCGAAGCCATGTCTCAAAGTCATCCCTGGATAATGATGGGACAATGTTTGTTAAAAATTTCTGAGTTTTTCTTTTTTAATCTACTGAATGTCCTAATAAGGCCCCATGCACATGAACGTGCTTTTGCGGCCGCAATTCCCCTGAAAATCATTGCGGCCCCATTCATTCCTATGGGGCCATGCACACGACCGTGGTTTCCACGGTCCGTTCATGGCTCGGGAGCCTGGACCGCAGAAAGAACGGGCAAGCCTTATTAAGGCCGTGTTCTGTGGTCCAGGCTCATTGACCGTAGCCATGTGCACAGCCCGCGATTTGCGGGCGGCTGACAGTCCGCTGCCGGCCGACCCGAAAATCACGGCCGTGCACTTGGCTACGGTCGTGTGCATGAGGCCTAAGTTTCTATGAACTACACAGATCTATCTATCTATCTATCTCATATCTATCTATCTATCTATCTATCTATCTCATATCTATCTATCTATCTCATATCTATCTATCTCATATCTATCTATCTATCTATCTCATATCTATCTATCTATCTATCTCATATCTATCTATCTATCTATCTCATATCTATCTATCTCATATCTATCTATCTATCTCATATCTATCTATCTCATATCTATCTATCTCATATCTATCTATCTCATATCTATCTATCTCATATCTATCTATCTATCTATCTATCTATCTATCTATCTATCTATCTATCTATCTATCTATCTATCTATCTCTCTATCTCTCTATCTATCTCTCTATCTATCATCTCATATGATCATATCTATCTATCTATCTATCTATCTATCTATCTATCTATCATCTAACTATCTATTATCTATCTATCTATCTATCTATCTATCTATCTATCTATCTATCTATCTATCTATCTATCTATCTATCTCATATCTATCCATGTGTTTTTTTAAATCTACATATATAAATAAATCTGTAGATATATGGAGAAACTATGTATTGTCAATGGTAAAGGGGAACTCCAGGTTTGACGACAACCGAGTTACTATGTATTTGGGAGTCCTTCAGGCTTAGACCAGTGTGTTTTATATCTACTTTTTGTGGAAAGCAGTGCCCAAATCTCTCTAGCACTAGGTATTGGGAGAACACAGAGTCCCAGTCCGGATAGCTTTTCAGCCTCTGGATGTAACAAAAATGTTCCTTTTCATTCACAGCCGGCAGAGATCTTAGAAATGGTTGAAAATGAATAGAAAAAGTAAATTAGAAAGTAGCAGAACTTTTTATTATACAATGATTAAACTTCATGTACATAAAACTGTAAACCCCCTTAAAGGTGAATTCCAGGAATCAATAGTTATGAACTATATTGTGGAACGGTTTATAAGTGTCTGATCGCTGGGGGCTCCACAGATCACTATAATGGGGGTCTCAAGCGCCCCTTCCTCCTCACTGAACTTCCGCAGTTAGGAGAAGCTTGAAAGAGATGAACCAAATGAGTCTTGACAGCTTCTGCAGAACCTCTTGGGACACCAAACATTTTGCCATGGTTCTGAATTAGCGACGCTTTTTTTTTTCTATGAGTGTTCTGAAGATTCAATGGGATAAAAACCAGCGTTTCAGGAATTTCTGGGAATCCTGAGATACTGTCACGCCTGTATACCTGCAGGAATGTTCTTTTGTGCACATGTTGTTATGCAGGTCTCCTGTGTAGATAAAGACTCTCCCTCCCCCTCACTGGGTATATAAGACAGGGCAGGGGGCTATTGATTCAACTCATCCTCCTGCACAGTCTCTACTTGTCCAGTCTTTATATCCTTAAGAAAATGATGAGTTTCTCCAACCGCAGCATCTCCCAGTCTGGCCGATTTAGTGGGGCTGGCACACAGAGGGCAGGCAGTGTGGCAGGAGGTGCTAGCAGCATTAGAATGTCCTCTGCAAGTGTCTCCATGGCCAGTATGGGGTCCCCGATGTTTAATGGGGGTCTAGACGCTGGTTCCTTTGGTAACAATAGCAAGGAGACCATGAACAACTTGAACGACCGTCTGGCTGCCTACCTGGAGAGGGTGAGTACTGATCTGTTTGTAGACTATATATCCTGCTGTAGAGTACTATATACGGTTGGCAATGCCCCAGGCAAACTGTATTTATACTAGAATCCGCCATTGTGCCAACTTGATATATTTATGTGCCAATATCATTCCTCTCCATAAAATGTGCCGCCCTAGGCGCTGGCCAATATGGCAAATGCAGCCCTATATGATGTCCCTTATAAAACTGATATTGTGGGATCCATGAGAGTAACAATAGGGGATGCAGAGGTAGTTGTCTCACCCTAACCCTAGTAGGGAGGGGGGGGGGGGGAAATGACCCACATAAGGCATTAGTATTATGGGGGCCCTGTGATAGATTTTGCATTAGGGGCCCCAGAATTTCAAGTCACACCTCTGCTGGGACCTGGGTCATTGTACAGTCCCTCACCTTCTCCCATTCACAAAATAAATGGCAGACACATTACATTTTTCATAAGAGAAATTATATAAATTGATATATTATAAATTAAATGGTGGGAGTCCAATTGTTGGGACCCCCCGGATCCTAAAAAGGTCCATTGTATGCAATGTGCGGCCCTCTGGTTGAGTCAAGGGCTACATTGAAAGTGCCCATAATGGGTTCTGTTGACCACCACTGCATTATACACATATTAATCTAGTTTTAGCTCTTAATCGCTAATATTATTGTTTTTTTTTATCAGGTTCGCTCTTTGGAACAAGCGAACAGTGACCTGGAAGCAAAAATCCGTCAGTTTTATGAGAGAAAGGCCTCCGTCAGCGCTTTTGACCCAAGCGGATTCTATGAGAACATTAGAAAGTTACAGGCTCAGGTAATGCTACGTCTCTGTTACAGCCATGATTGTGAATGAGAGAGTTTCATTGTGTTTTATCTTTTTTTAAAACATTAAAGGGGTTGTCCAGCCCCTAAAAATTGATGGCCTATCCTCAGGTCTGACTCCCAGGACCCCCGCCGATCAGCTGTTTTGAAGGGACGGCAGCGCGCTTACGTATATTTATGTATCTTCATAGATTTCCCTCTATTTTCATGTTGTTGTACCAAATGTAACCACTAGGTGGCAGTATAATTCATTATTTATTATAAGAGATGGTTGCATTCATTAGATTGCTTTATGTTTTATTACTTTTTAGGTTAGTTTAAGCTCTTTTATAATTTCTTCCACCTTCCTTTCTAGATCCTAAATGCCACTACTGGTAATGCCAGGCTGCTACTGCAGATTGATAACGCAAAACTGGCTGCAGATGACTTCAAACTCAAGTAAGTGACATAAAATCCCTTATAGTTTTGACTAAGTATAATCTACATGTTCCTCTAATGTTTGCCCTTTTGCCCTGTAGATTTGAGTCAGAACTGGCCATTAGGCTTGGAGTAGAAGGGGACATTACTGGACTTCGTAAGGCCCTTGATGAGTTGACTATCAACCGATCTGATCTGGAGCTGGAGATTGAAGGCCTGAAAGAGGAGCTGATCTTCCTGAAGAGGAACCATGAAGAGGTACAACTATCCATGGTCATTTTTTTTAGCTGAGCCTATCTTACACCTTCCTGTAACTTTTACTAATAATTTTTTCATCAGTAACTTTAACACTACATTCTTTTGGACAAGACTGTTTAAGTAGCATGAAGATAAACGGTTGTACTTATATATCACCATTTTCCCTTGTTGCAGGAACTGGCTGGTATTCAGGGACATATTGGAGGAAATGTCAATGTAGAACTGGACTCGGCTCCACCAGTTGACTTGTCTAAGATCCTTGCAGACGTGAGACTGCAGTATGAGGACATGGCGGAGAAGAACCGTCAGGAGGTGGAGACCTGGTACAGAGCACAGGTATGCCCATTCTCAATCAAAACTCATTACGACTAGACGTGATTGTCCAAAACGAGAGGTAGAGAGAGAAATGACCTCAGTCCCACTGATTCCTGACTTCATTTTTTTCCGACAGAGTGAAAACATCAGCAAGGAAGTTGCCATGTGCAAGCAAAGTTTCGAATCTTCGAGGACAGAGATCACAGATCTGAGACGTACTGTCCAGAACCTGGAACTTGATCTACAAACTCTACTGAACATGGTAAGTCTACAGGTCCCTGGTCAGGGTGGAATCTTTACACCTATCCACATCTACAACTGTCTACGAGGGGTGGTCAGGTGACACTTTTTCTACTATGTCTCCATATTATCTAATAGAAAGTGTTTAAAAGGTCTCATTTACACAAATTACATTGGGGAGCGGAAGCTGAAACCCCCAAAGAGGCTCTAAGTGGGACTTGGCTGTGATTGGCCTATATCCTGCACAGTTCCACAGCTTGAAATATCTGGGCACAAAAGTTACCAATTTTAATAAATGGATGACCTACAGAACATCATGATAATGAAGGAATCACAGAACTGGTTCTGGTCACTTATGGAGGGCCAAATCCCTTCCACTCAAGACAATGGTGGTCCCATCTCTTAGATGTCCACTTATTTCTTCTCAATATTTTTAGATGTCATATCAGAAAATATTGATAAGCTTCTAGGTCTTAATATTCATTCTCCTTTCCTATATTTCAGAAACACGCTCTTGAGGGCACACTGGCCGAGACTGAAGGTCATTATGGAGCAGAACTTGCGAAAATCCAGAATTTGATCTCCCAGACTGAACTCGACATCCAGCAACTGAGATCAGACTATGAGCGCCATTCTCTGGAGTACAGGAGGCTACTCGATATCAAGACAAGACTGGAGCAGGAAATTGCCACCTACAGGAGACTCTTGGATGGGGAAGACATGAGGTAAGGAGCCAGGACAAGCACTGTGATAATATTTATATAGCGTGTGTATGCAAATTAGCTCTCCACCAGATGGAAGAAAACTGTCTTTCTAGTGCCGCCTATAGATAGTTACAATGTAAATGAATGTCCGACCCATTAAAAAGCCTTGAAACAGGAAACTGGAGGAGAGCTCATTTGAATACTTTTCCCAGAGAGCATTGCCTGTGAGACTCCCTACCCCAGCTGGATCTCCGCAAGTAGTACCAGTACCTTAAATAATTGTCATGAGTATTTTTGTATATTACACGCACAACCACGATTCAATAATTGTATTTTGTTTTCTTTCGTTAACAGTATATTATCAGCTCCACAATTGGAAACACAAAAAAGTAAGTAATCACTTCTATCAACATATATCAATGTATATCATACTGGAGAACATTAAAGGAGATGTCCCATTAGAGCGACCCCTGGCCATATGCCCTATTAGGGCATATAGACGTTATAGAGGGGGCTCCTACTGCTTACAAGCATTGACTTCTGCTTTGGTGGGCAGTCCATATATTACATGGTTGTTTCCAATTTTTCTACCTTTATTTCACGTCACTATTTACACTGTATAAGCTCCTGTTGGATACATACAAAGTATTTGCTATAAAGGGTCACAGCAATAAGAGAATAATGCCATTATAATTAGCTACTACTGCCTTCCTTATAATAATCTTCTAATGCAGTGATCTCCATCCTGTGGCACGCCAGCTGTTACATAACTACAACTCCCAGCATGAGCAATAGCTGGTGAGCCACAGGTTGGGGATCCCTGGTCTATTACATTGGTGGTGTTAGAGTACCGGAGCCTAATCTGACTGTGATCAACTGCTAATGTGATCCTTGATCGAGCCTATTCTTACCCTGAATTGTTTTTTCCTTCAGGCGTCAAAATTGTCAGCAAAGAACAAGCCCAAAGTTCCAGCACAAAAACATTCAAGACCGTGAAGACGTTTGTTGAGGAAATGGTAGATGGGAAAGTTGTGTCCTCATCAAGTCTGCAAGAGGTGTCTGAGATCAAAAAGTAGAAACATCAAGGATGAGCGGATCAGTCTACAACTGTGATGACCTGTATTCAATAAAATCTCTGATCAGCATCTCTGTCTATTCTCTGTGTGTTCATTTTTTTTTAGATGATGTTTTACTGGGTCACGTCTTAGTCGTCTCCTGTCCTCCATTCACCCAACCAAAGTGGCCGCATATAGGAGACAAAGTGAATAGAGGCCCATACGACTCGCTTCATTGAAGTCTATAGGAGTTATAGAAATAGCTGAGCATGATTGCTAGTGACCACTTCCTACATGCGGGCACCTTGGTTTGCTGAATGCTGGTCATTTGAGCCTCGTTCTCCTATTAGGGTCGTACATTTATGGAATATCCTGTGTGAGAGTATTCATTTAAAGAGGAATTGTAGGTTAACTAAATATATAAGTTAAGTATCAAACAGTAGCAGGCATGCACCTCATGTAATAACTCCTGACATAGACATATCAGTAACAGTTTCAGTATTCCCATTAAAGTCCTTATCATGGTTCCCCCATAACACTTACCTCCTTCACCCACCCCTGTTCTGTCACGCACAACAATTTTCCTGTTGAGCCAGATAGAAGAGATCTCGAACACATTCCTCCTACCAAGAGTGTCCCTTACTGACCATTCCTGACTACAGAGATATAATTGTACCACCCCCAAGGAGTCAGGGAAGGCCCCTGGCTTAGTGAAGAAGTTTATTTCACCTCATGGGCAGTGCACATGGGTATATATCATATCACTGATAGACATGACCCATGATGAACCTGGCCTTACATCAAATCTATTACACCATGAGATGACTTTACTCTGATAATGTTTGCCTTGCTTGTCCTCCATTGCAGATAAGATAATGTTGTAAGATTTCTGCTGCATCAAACTGCATCAGGCCAGAGATAAAGCAGCCGGACCCCCATCCATTTCCAGCTGGAAGGGGAGAAGGAGATGAAATGGACACTCCCAAAAAACTATATTTAATAAATAGTTTTCATCGCTTCTGTCTTCTCTGTAATCACGTATACAGCACTCATTGAGTGTTGTGTAAAGATGATCACCAGGATGCCGGTAGTAGGGGGCTGCCGCACAGTCCTAACCGTGACAATAGTCACTATAAGAGGGCTGATTTTGCCTGCTCTCCAGCCCCAGTTACAGTGGAAAAGTATAGTGTAAAAAAACATAAAATTTAATAATAAACTTCCCCAAAGGTCTTTTCTGACCTTAGAGGGACAGGCCACAATAATAACAAAATAAAAGTAAAGGAAAAAAATGTAAAATTAAAATTATACATAAATATCCTTAACCCCCCCACCCCCGTCCCCGTCGTAACGCTAGCCTTGCCTCAATTACCCTAAAATAGACATATAATATATAACAAATTACGATCCCAAGTAACAAGTCTATTTTAGGGTAACACTATAGTATTACCAGAAAAAATTAGCTAAAAAGTAAAAAAGCATATTGTGTTACTGTATTTTTTTAAACTATAAGTCTAAAAATGCTAAAAAAAAACAACAAAAATTGTGTATAGAAATAATAAAAAAAGAAACCTGCGTTAATCAAGAAAAAAACATTGTAAAAATCACATCATAACGCGTGCTAAAAATGTCTAAACCATTCCTGGTCCTGACTGGTGGCCCCTTGAGTTCCCCGCTCAGTGCACGTCTCTGCCATCTCTTTACATTGGGTTCACCGGGCACAGAACTTATAAAAGGTTATTGAAGCCGCCTGTAAGTAATGCTGCCTGCAGTGGTACCGTAAATCTCCAAGACGCGTGTCTGTAATCTCCGTGTCAAGGTGAAGCCTGTGGGGATGATTTTTGCTGTTCGGATTTCTCCTCTGCAGATTATCTTGTTGCTCAGCGGTAATTACTCTGCAGTTTCCTGGGTGGTAATAATAAAGCTGCTGGTTACAGATCCTGTTCCACCACATGCTGATATCTACTCACCTGATGACAATTTTATTTAACGCCATTGTTTATCCTTGTTTTTCCAGCTGATATAACACAAGACACATTGGCAAGACCAATGTTCATGGTGGTCCTAAGTGGGAGAATCCCCTCTAGTGGCTTAATGTGCCCTAGACAAACATTTGGCTGTGATATAACTTCCTGTCCATGTTTGATTGATATGTAACTCCCTGATCCTTATCATAAAGAAGATCTGCAGCAGCTGAAGTGTGTATTATGGGATTCTACAGCAGCCGTCAGAGGTTCTGACATATCACTGAATGATACAAACTGCAGCTGCTGAAGAACTTCATTTTTAGGGCAAGGTGACATGGAGTGGCACTGACCCAGCTGTGCGCGATGTGGCCAACAACTGCGCTGGCACCATGTTTGGCACGGCTGTCAAATAGCCTGTTAATGGCCATGCGTTGTTGCGGTTGAAACGGCCCTTTACCTGCAAAAATGTGCGGCCATTAATTAACACACCCTTTAAGGCCGAACAATTTTGAAGGTAAGCGGCTGTTTTAGGTATTAATATGGAGTTGGTCTCCCCTTTGCAGATAAAACAGTTTCCACTCTTCTGGGAAGGATTTCTACAAGATTTTGTAGTGTCTGTGGGAATTTTTACCCATTCTTCCAAAAGAGCATTTGTGAGGTCAGAAACTAATGTTGGGGGAGGGGGCCGGGCTCACAATCTCCATTCATCCCAAAGATGTTGGATGGGTTTGAGGTCAGGACTTTGTGCGACCAGTCAAGTTCTTCCACACCAATCTCACCCACCCAACCAACCAACCAACCAACCAACCAACCAACCAACCAACCAGCCAGAGCCAGCCAGCCAGCCATGTCTTTATGGACCTTGTGCACTGGGGCGCAGTCATGCTGGAACAGAAAGTGGCCGAACCCCAAACTGTTCCCACAAAGTTGGAAGCTACAATTGGCCAAAATGTCTTGGTCTGCTGAAGAATTAATATTTCCCTTCAATGGAACTAAGAGGCCCAGGCCAACCCCTGAAAAACACCCCATAGCATTATCCCTCCTCCACCAAACTTTACACACAATGCAGTCAGGCAGGTAACGTTCTCCTGGCATTCACCAAACTCAGACTCCTCCATCAGACTGTCAGATAGAGAAGGTGATTCATCACTCCACAGAACACGTTTCCCCTGCTCCAGAGTCCAGTGGCGACATTCTTTAGTCCGGGTTCCCACGGGACGGATACGCCGCGTAAAAATCATGCAGTGTGTCCGACCTGGAACCCGCATTGTGGTGCGATTTTTAAGATGGAAATTCCGCTGTGGAGGAAAGACGTTCATATTAACCCCCTCCCTCCTCTGACGTCCTCCCTGGATGAAGTTTCAGGCCATGTGACGCTGCAGCGGTCACATGGGACGCAATGTCATCCCAGGAGGCTGGACTGTATGAAGAAGGAGGGTGTGCTGGGTAAGTATGTTAATTTTTTTCTTCCAGCTTTGCGATTTTTGCGGCGTAAACGCTGTGATTATGCCGCAAAAACCACAACGCTTGGCTTTCTGTTGCGGGTTTTGCATCCCCATTGAATGGGGAAAACCCGCAACGGAGAATGAACAAAAACGTAGTGTAAATTGACATGCTGCGGAATTACAGGTCAAGTTATTAACGTTTACGCTGCGGTTTTTTCCCGCAGTGTGGGCATGGGATTTTCTAAATCTCATCCACTTCGCTGCTACTGTAAATGCTGCGGAATTTCCGCACAGAATTCTGTTGTGGAAATTCTGCAGCGTTTACACTACGTGGGAACCCGGCCTTACACCACTCCATCTGACGCTTGGCATCGTGCTTGGTGATGTAAGGCTGGCATGCAGCTGCTCGGCCATGGAAACCCATGATATGAAGTTCTTGGGGCACAGTTTTTGTGCTGATGTTAATACTAGAGGATTGTACTCTGCAGTTATTGAGTCAGCTGAAAGTTGGCAACTTTTATGTACTATGCGCCTCAGCACTCGGCGACCCCGCTCTGTGATCTTACGTGGTCTCCACTTTGTGGCTGAGTTCCTGCGGTTCCTAGACGCTTCCACTTTATAATAATATCAGTCACAGGTGATCGTGGAATATCTAGGACTCAGAAATTTCACGTACAGACATGTGCAACGGCGGCGTCTTATTACAGTATGACTAAAGGGGTTTCCTAGCCACTAAAAATCGATGGTCATCAGTAGCTTATCGGTCGGGGTTCGACTCCCGGGACTCCCCACGGATCAGCTGTTTGAAGGGGCTGCAGT
Organism: Rhinoderma darwinii; assembly: GCF_050947455.1. Taxonomy (NCBI): domain Eukaryota; kingdom Metazoa; phylum Chordata; class Amphibia; order Anura; family Rhinodermatidae; genus Rhinoderma; species Rhinoderma darwinii. The sequence continues at coordinate 20,184,903 of NC_134699.1, forward strand.
GTTCGACAATTCACAGTGAGCAAGAAAAATGAAGGGGAAGCAGCGCTCGTACGAATGCTGCGGCCCCTTCCAAACAGCTGATCGGCGGGGGTCTCGGAAGTCGGACCCCGACTCATCAGCTATTGATGGCCTATCCTGAGGATAGGCCATTAATTTTTAGTGGCTGGAAAACCCCTTTAAGAGCTGTATCCCAATACTTTTGTCCATACAGTGTATGTGAGAATTTCACCCGTAAACATCACCTGTATTCTGCTGACTGGGTATGCAGGAAAGTAGTGGACTTTGTAACCATTGCAGCTCCACAATGTTGTTACCAAGCTTTCCAAAGCTCCTGAATGGCAAACCTGCCTAATTATGTCGCAATATAGGAAAGGGGGAATTATCACTGCATTACTAGGCATATTTGTCATTCAGCAATCGAGGAAAGCTGGGTGACTTTCTATGTAAATCTGTAATGGAAACCCTTATATCGCTGTCCTGATGCTATATGCATTGTATATATAGTATTGGGACACCAGTACATGTCTGCTGCTTCTGTGGATTCTATGTTTACTGCTCCTTTAATGGCATTTTATCAGGAAATTGCTCACAGTGCAATTCCACAATATAATAAAGTGACTCCACACTAGACCCATACTTTAAAAGCCTACTCTTCTACAAATGCAGCAGTTCTGTATGTGCCATGATTTTTCAGAATCTCCATGGTGTAATATTCTGTTGTCCACTAGGTGTCAGCCTTGTATTATATATCCTATGTCATAATATATAGACAGTGAATTTTCCCAGTGGCATAATGTTTGGTTTCTGCCCTTCACACCATTAGGAATTTCTTATATATAACTTAGATGACTTATATATAATCAAGGTGAAAATTATATATTATCTTACCTTTTTCTACCTTGCTTATACCTTGGAGTGCTGCCTGATTTTTGGATTCTACTTCCTATCTGTAGAAATGTCTACATTCCCCCCCCCCATGCCTTCAGAAACACTAGTACATACATGCAAGAGCAGTATATAGGCCCCTTGCTGTCGAATAGGCCCCCGTATGTCTCTAACAATCCAGCAGCAATTGTGATCCATGAAATTCATCAGCTGAGTCCCATACATACAATCGCATAAAGAACCAAGGATACTTTTTCTTAGGAACTAATTCATAGGCAACTGGCGTATGTACTAATGTGAAAATATTCTATCTACATATCTTCCATCTTCTTGTTCAAGTTAGGAAAGAATTTCAATACCAGTCTATGGTTATCTCACAAATAGCCACTAGATGGTGGTATAAGCACAAAAATTGATTTAATGGTATTGCCATGGCTTGTAGTAAATATTTGTGGCCAGTAGATGTCACTATAAGACTGTTACAAGTTACTGAGGCCACACCTGTCATATCCCAATGAAGAAGACACGGAAGAAAGCAGCCATGTTTTTTTTTTAAATCCTGGACAACCCCGTTAATGGCACCCTTCAGATGGGGGTCTAGTAGGTCCTATCGACAATAAATTGTTGGATTATCCCTGCAATTTCATGGGGATCATGACACATACAACTGACATTGCTTATGGGATCAACTGACACTGCTTATTGAGGCACCTCACACTGCTTATGGGGGCATCTGACACTTATGGGGCATATGACACTACTTATGGGGCATCTGACACTGCTTATGGGAGCACTGACACTGCTTATGGGAGCACCTGACACTGCTTATGGGGGCACCTGACACTGCTTATGGGGGCACCTGACACTGCTTATGGGGGCACCTGACACTGCTTATGGGGACATCTTACACTGCTTATGGGGGCAACTGACACTGCTTATGGGGGCAACTGATACTGTTTATGGGGGCAACTGACAGTGCTTATAGGGGCAACTAACACTGCTTATGGGGGGAGGAGGATAATACTCTTTAGATAAAAGTTTTACATTTATTCAAAACAAAACAAACGCTCTCCCAAACATAAAACAAGATAAAATATTGACCTAGTAAATGGGCAATGAATGAATTTGTGTTTTTTTTTTACCCACAGTCCTTTAGTGCAGACCATGAGCAAGTAAAATGGGAAATATGCATTTTACAATAATTTTACTAATCTTGTTCATTGTATTGTCATTCTAGTGCGCCCCCTAGTGGGTTTTCTGAACTAGCAGTGCTTGAGTTATGATGTTCTCCACTACTGCAGCTTCTGAATATGCAGTGAAGGTAAATCATGGGGTCTCCCTGTATTAGAGACAAACCACTCCAATCTGACATTGCACCCACATGAATATGTTAATATCCCCTAAAAAATGAACGTTTGCATGCCTACAGATATAGCAGGGCTAAGTTTATTAATGCAGCAGAGCTGAGTTTTCCATATGGGACAAATCTTTGTATTATCATGATGTTTAATCTGCAGATAAACCTACTGAGTTATAAGGGTAACAAAACTTTTGAAAAACTTCTGACATGTCATAGAGAAATGTCAGAAGTTTTGATCTGTGGTGGTCTGAGCACTGAGACCCCCACAGATTGAAATAAAAACAAAGCAGGGGGGAGTGCTGTGCCGCTTTGTTTCTGATCAGCTCTACTTGGAAAGCTGATTGAGCGGTGCCCAGGCTCAATAGAAAGTCTATGGGTCTGTACATCGCTCGTTGGGCTTTCCCAAGACATATAGTGGAATGACAAAGTCAGTTCTGCTACATCTGCATGTGCTCTGTAGACATTGAATCTGCCAGTGTTTGTGGGAAAGAGGCAGCCTAAAGGAGTGTAAAGTCAGAATTTAGGCAAATTAGAGATAACAGAGATCTTGAAGGATCTCACCTAGTGTACATATCTCAGCCAGCTCTGCAGGTGACAACCGTGTTGGCTGCCATTTTGGTTTTCTACCTAAAAATGAGTGAAGAAGCAAAAATGTCAGTGAGCCGAGTGAACTTGCTCAGTTTCTCCATTTTTAGTAGTGTTTCATGTGGAAATATTCGGACTTATCCATGAATTGCGATACTGCACGTATACCAGTGTACAGGGTGGCCTTAGAGGTGTGCGACCTGTGTGGTCACTACTGAGGGGGGCACCACTGCACCCAACGCTTGCACCCCTGACCCCACACTCCAAATCTAAAGAAAGGCAATGCACGAAATACATTCCCTGGTTTATTGATTGGGCAGTGTTTTATGGGCAACTGTCTAGCAGAGTTATTTTGGCACTATATGGGATGCCATAAGGGGGGGGGGGGGACTACACTTTAAGGTAATGGACAGGGCACCTAGTCCTGGGTGTACATGAAGAAAGCAGCAGCCTTGATTCCATGTCTGAGATTTGAGGCACTGTAAAATTTTAGTAAACTCTACAATTTGCTTGGGGTTAAGTGTTTTCTCGGCGGAGATGGATCCCGCATTAAAATTCCTCAGTGATTTAGAGCAGGTCCTATTACTGGGAGAACGTTCCTTCAAGGGGAATTCTTATAGTACAGACTTTCAGCAGTTACAGTTCCCATACAGACTCCTAAATGGTAAACTCGTGGGTGAGGGGCCCGATGTGAGTGGTGGATGAATTACATGACTAGATAGATTCGCCATTCAGGAGTTTGGGAAAGATCTATGACCAGCTGTGTTGGAGCTGTGATGGCGGCCATATTGGTTGTCACCCAGCTTTAGAATTGGAGGACATCCCAAAGATGATTTTTTTTATGGGCAAATTTTATTTAGGCTTTGTAGGGGTCACAGGCTTCAGATCAAGCTCATTAGACATTCTTGTATAACACAAATGTGAAATGTAGCAGTTTAAAAAAACAAAAAAATAAAATAAAAATTGCCATCATCACCACATTATTTATACATTTCCCCATCTATAAGGCCAGGGATACACGGCGACTATGACCGGGACACAAGATCGCTGTGTCACGCTGCATTTATCGCAGTAATGTAAGTGAATGTGGTTGCTTTGCGACCCGTAAGTTGCCACGACCGCGACACCAATCTCGTGGCAACTTGCGGGCCGCAAAGCGACCACCTTGACTTTCATTACCTGCCATGCAGGCACGGCGACACAGTGATCTTTGAATGCGCGACCTGGGTCATGGGCAATGTCGCCGTATAGCTCTGGCGTGAGATCCTGTTTCAGCATAATTTACCTATAATAGGGAACCGCGATATAAGCAATTTCCTAATAAATAAATATTGGTTCACCCTTTTAAATAGACTCTTCATTTACGTCGACTACTGTCCTTATACCCTAACAGGACATATGGATGTCGAGCAGGGGGTCCACCGAATAGCACTCCACTATCTAGTAGCCAAAGCGAAGAGCCCTAATGGGAGTCGTGCAGTACTACTTTTCCAATTAAAATGCTTGTCCAGGAATAGGAAAACATGGCAGCTTTCTAGCACAAACAGCGCCACACTCGTCCACAGGTTGTGTGTAGTATTGTAGCTCAACCCCATTCACTGCCAGTTGCAAGCAATTGACAGGTGTGGTGCTTTTTTTGACAGATAGCAGCCATGTTTTTCTAACCCTAGACAACCCCTTTAAATATTGCACTACATTACTACATTATTCCTTATCAGCTTTCCCCGTGGATATAATGTGAACACTGGGAGGTGCCAGCTGGGGGCGCTACCTCGACAAGGGAACTGTCCATATTGATCAATGGGTTGTCCAACTATTCCTTGTAGTAGTTCCCCCAGTTGGAACCCCCCAGTGATCAGATCGGTGCCCATAATGTTCATGGGATAATGCAGAAAGCTGCAATGCCAGCCAGAATTAGTTTGACTGGCATGACAACTATATTAGTGCCATCTGCTCCCCTTGTCACCTAGGGGTATAGGATGACTCATTGGTTAGCAGTTGGTCCTGGGTGAAATGTGACAAGGGCAAAAATGCATGGAGTTGATGTGTTCACTACTGAAAAATCTTAAATAAGGAGACTACAAGACGGGCTGGGCACAGGGACCTGTATAAGTTAGTTCATTCCCTGTACAAAGCTGCAGAACAAGTTGGCATTTTAATAGGCATTAAATAAATATCGCCCTGTAGGTAAAAGTGGAGGTTATTATAAGGATTAGTATGAGGATCTCGCTCTTTACAATCCCCCCATAAACAACAATGTTCAGCTTTCTGTTTTGCACAAAATTTGCACCAAAATGTGAGTTTAGACGTTGGTTACTATCTGTTGTATGAGCGGTTCTCACACCTCCTCCTCCTATGTGTGGTATGCCGGGAGGAGGGCATGGCTGACCTGCATAAACCTGTTTAATGTGGGAGTTGTTTGCACAATGAGTCAGAGGCCTGGGAGCCAAAAAGGAGAGGAAATTAATGAAAATTAACCCTTTCCACATCAGCGTCTCTGTAACTTACAAACCCGACATACATTATGGCTCTACATATGGCTCGCCATCTTAATGAAGTCACATATGATAAAGCCCTACTGCTTTATATGTATGGTAAATATAACTGGTGGCATCAGTTCTTGGTGTCCTGACGGGAAGCGACCACTCTCATACCCTTATACCCGCCATGACGGCTCAGCATTTAGTGTTGCTGCCATATACTACGGAGGCCATGACTCAAATATGACTAGGGCAATTTCTTCATGGAGTTTGTGTGCTGCATCTGAGTTTGCATTGACTTCCTCCAACTCTGCAAAAAGAAATGTCCCTCTAGTCGAATGTCCCGCTCCCACCCGATCTGACATTGGGCATGGAGAGCCGCAACTCCATGCTGGGCGCTACAGTTGCCTAGGCAACCTCACGACGCCTAGAGAGTATCATGCACCGATCCTACAGGACCCATGCAAGATACGACGGCCAGTGAGTAGAGTGAATTGATCCTATAGGACCCGTGCACGATACTTGCTGGACGTCATATTGTTGTCTTGGCAACTGTACCACCCAGTGTGCAGTTGCGCTCGATGTTAGATCAAGCGGGCGAGTAACTTTAAAGGGACACTCCGGACAAAACTTTTTAATGCTCAATGCAGGGCCTGAGAGGGTGGTCCAAGACACAGGGATTCTCTCTTTGACGTTCCTTGAACCCCTCAGTTTTGATCGGAGTTTATTCTTTTTTCTTTAGTGAGGAATGTATTTTAGCTCATCAACATATTAGATGTATAGACCTGCTAGGAAATAATATTGGTGAAATCAATGCCGGATATGTCATGTTATATGTTTCCAGTGATGGAAATCTCACAGCAGCACCAAAGGGGTTCGGCACGTTACTAAGTTTCGCAGTCCCATCTTTTTGAGAATGTGTCCGCCAGCATGGACCTTTGTCAATGTTATCTCCTCACACGTCTACATGTACTGTATATATGGCATACATTTTATAGCTATGGGGGCGCAGGAGTGTCAGTCACAATTCTAGTCCCTCTATAGTGGTACAATGACATATCCTGGGATTACAGACGCCAAACATACATAATAAACATGACATCAATCATAATAATAACTAATAAAAATAGATGGAAAATAAGGCTGCAATATTTATTTATGGGTTACCGAAAACAGTAATATAAATATATTTAACTCATTAAAAACCATGTGATGAAATCATAAATAACCAAAGGACTTAAATGAAATGTGTCGCTAATTAAACCTTTCTTTTTTTAAGTAAGTTACTTATTTCTATTATAATTTTTACGTTTTTTGCAGTATTTTTTTTTTCTTCCACATGGTGGAAAGTATTAAAAATTAAATAATAATTTGACATGTTTTCCTATGTTGGCCACCAGAGGGAGCACTTCCCAGAATTACAGCAAGGTGAATAAGGCAAAGCAACCTGACTCACAGCTGCTGTAAATGTGGGAGGGAATCTCACCCCCCCTCCCCTCCTACGAGCCAGGAAAAGGTGTCTTCAAATTACGAAGTAGTGTCCGGCTGCCATTTTGGGTGGGATTGTTGAAATGCAGCTGGCAGAAGCTATAGGACACACCAAAAGGCTAAGGCTCTGTTCACACGCTTACTAAACAAAGGGAAAACAGCTCCTGATTTTCAGCCATTTTTTAATCAAACTCACGTTTTTGGCAGCATTTTTTACGGCCGTTTTTGCAGCTGTTTTTCTATAGAGTCAATGAAAAACGGCTCCAAATACATCCCAAGAAGTGATATGCACTTCTTTTTGGCGGGTGTCTTTTTACGTGCCATTTTTGGAAAATGGCCGCGTAAAAAAACGCCCTGTCGGAACAGAACGCCGTATTTCCCATTGAAACCAATGGGCAGATGTTTGGAGGCGTTCTGCTTCCGATTTTTCAGCCATTTTTCGGGACGTTTACGGCCTTAAAAATGTCTGAAAACATTGCGTGTGAACACACCCTTAGAATGATGAAAGCGAAGTGAATGACTTTTCAGTTGACAGGTTCACATGGCGTGTATTTGACACGCTTTTTTTGCGCATTTTACATGCCCCTCCTGCTAAATGTCTTTATCCCTCCATCCTGCTGACAGTCTCCTCCAGCATCACCGCCCAATACTGCTGACAGTCTCCTCCAACATCACCATACAAATCTGCTGACAGTCTCCTCCAGGATCACCACCCAATACTGCTGACAGTCTCCTTCAACATCAGCATACAATCCTGCTGACAGTCTCCTCCAACATCACCATACAATCCTGCTGACAGTCTCCTCCAGCATCACCATACAAACCTGCTGACAGTCTCCTCCAGCATCACCGCCCAATACTGCTGACAGTCTCCTCCAGCATCACTGTCAGCAGGATTGTATGGTGATGCTGGAGGAGACTGTCAGCAGGTTTGTATAGTGATGCTGGAGGAGACCTTCAGCAGGATTGTATTGTGATGCTGGAGGAGACTGTCAGCAGGATGATATGGTGATGTTGGAGGAGACTGTCAGCAGGATGGTATGGTGATGTTGGAGGAGACTGTCAGTAGGATGGTATGGTGATGATGGAGGAGACTTTCAGCAAGATTGGGTGGGGACGCATCACCATACAATCTTGCTGACAATCTCCTCCAGCATCACCACCCAATACTGCTGACAGTCTCCTCCAGCGTCCCTATACAATCTTGCTGACAGTCTCCTCCGCAGTAGAGGAGACTGTCACACCACACTGTGATAGGAATAACCATCTGCTGCTGACAGTCTCCTCCCCGACCTCCTGCTGACGGATACCTCACCTCCTCACCCGATCACAGTCCGCACTAATAATACATCTCACACTCAGCACTACTACATACACACACACACACACACACACACACACACACACACACACACACACACACACACACACACACACACAGCTCTACTACACAGACACAAACACTCAGCTCTACTACACAGACACACACACTCAGCTCTACTACACAGACACACACACTCAGCTCTACTACACAGACACACACACACACACTCAGGTCTACTACATCTGACAAGCTTAGCTCCGCACACCGTCCACGCTGAGAATACATCTCACACTCAGCACTGCTACATACATACAATACACACACACACACACACACACACACACACACACACACACACACACTCAGCTCTACTACACACACACAGAAACACACACACACACACACACACACAGCTCTACTACAGCTGATAGGCTTAGCTCCGCACACCGTCCACACTGAGAATACAGCTAGCGACAGGGGGGGTGGCCCGTTGGGGTCGGCCCCGCCGGGTGGGGGGGCCCGCCATGGGTCACGAGAGCGGGGGTCTGTGAGAGAGAGAGGGACAGAGACACACACCTTACCTGCAGTGCAGCTGGTCTTCATAATGGCGTCTGCTATCTCCCTACAAACCAGCTTCTCCGCTGTGTGACTCTGACCTGCGTCTGCGCAGTACAAAGCCAGATAGCAGAGGCAATAAACGGCTCACGTTCATTGTGCCCTATGCATTGTAGCTGCCGTACTCCATCTCTATATGTGTCGTTAATCGACGCATACAGAGATGAAAAAAAAATGGCAGCCCCCATAGAGAAGTGAAAGTATGAATACATTAAAAAGTAGAAAGTGACAACACAAATAAATACAATTTTGGTTTACATTATATTAAAAGCAATATAATAAAAAAATAAAAAAAAATCATGACACCTTCCCTTTAAGTCAAAAAGACACAATAGTCCAGCTCAACTGTTCATCACCAATATAACCATTCCACCCATATTTAAATGGCGAAAACCCTACTAAAAGAAACCGCGACTATCTTTTTTTGGGAGGGAGTGTGGGTGCTGCTCCTGGCTGTCTTCACCTCAGACGGACGCCTCGTCAACTGTTGCTCTGGACTTTATAGCTTCAAATCTTCCCGCCGAAAAGCCACTGCCCAATAGGAATAGACACAGCTTACCCCACTCAGATTCTAGAAGAATCCAGTGATTTCCCCTAGCAACATACCTGTCCAATAAACGCAAAGAGGTAAGAACCACAAGACCCCCTATAGAAGGGGGGAAGGAATAAACCATAATAATAATAATAATAATAATAATAATAATAATAATAATATTGGCACCGTGATCCCATGTGGCCCCAAGGCTGAGGGGCCCTGTTTCCTAACATATTGACACAATGTGCACACTATGAGGGATATTTTTCAAAAGTGCTGCAAAGGAAAAGTGTAGCAGTTCAGAGGCTATTATTTCAATGAGAGGTGCAACCTGATTGCTATGGGCAGCTGCCTACTTTTTCTTTGCGCCAGTTTTGATAAATCTCATTGTATGTGCTATACAGAGATAATCTGCTACAGAATTTGTTATTTTCTTTACATATAGATTTAATATAAAGTGATATCATCACATATGGTGGAAAGTGGTTATCGCCAGTTCAGTGGAGGGTGCAGAAAAAGCTTTTCCATTGAGGCCCAAGAGCTTTATTTTGTAGCGTAAGGCCCCATGCACAGGACCGTTCAGTTGCCTCCGCATACTATTCACAATTATATCGTATATGCCAATGCACACGACCGTGGTTTCCACGGTCCATGCATAGCCCGGAGCGGGAAAAAAATAGGACATGTCATTTTCCGGGCAGCATTTGCCCATCTGGGCTCATTAAACTCAATGCACTCTTGTGTGTGCACGGTCCATGATTGTGGACAGTCATGGTCGTGTGCATAAGGCCCAAGGAGGGGGGGGGGGGAGAGAGATTCCCGTCCACCATTGTATGATATGAACAACCCTTAGGCCTCATTCACACGACAGGGTCCGAGTGTCGGCCGGGAAAATCGGCCGTTTTTGGCCGATTTTCCCAGCCGGTTTGCATCCGATTTGCATCCGTTCCGATTCCGTTCCGGGCCGAGTTCCCGTTTTTACCGGCCGATTTGGACCCGATTTGCATCCGTTTTTTTCCCTGTCCGTTTTAAAATCGGATGAATTTCATTTAAATTTGTTGCCACACACAGCCCTTTGTAGATAATGCCACAGCCCCCCTGGTAGGTAATGCCACCCAGCCCCCTGTTGGTGATGCCACACAGCCCCCTGTAGGTAATGCCACCCAGCCCCCTGCAGGTAATGCCACCCTGCCCCCTGTAGGCGATGCCACCCTGCCCCCTGTAGGTGATGCCACCCTGCCCCTGTAGGTGATGCCACCCACCAGCCCCCTGTAGGTGATGCCACCCACAATGCCCCCTGTAGGTGATGCCACCCAGCCCCCTGTAGGTGATGCCACCAAGTCCCCTGTATGTGATCCCACACAGCCCCCTGTAGGTTGCACCCATCCCCCCCCCCTTCCAGGAGAAGTCACTGACTTCAATGTCCATATATGGACAGTGTAGTCACTGACTTCTCCTGAAGAGGAATTCCCTGCCACAGGTCGGGAATTCCGCTTCAGAAGTGAGTGACGTCACTGTGTCCATATATGGACAGTGTAGTCACTCACTTCTCCTGTAGCGGAATCCCCGGCCATAGAGTCGGGGATTCCGCTGCAGAAGTACGTGACTTTGCTGTGTCCATATATGGACAGTGTAGTCACTCACTTCTCCTGTAGCGGAATCCCCGGCCATAGAGTCGGGGATTCCGCTGCAGAAGTACGTGACTTCGCTGTGTCCATATATGGACAGTGTAGTCATGCACTTCTCCTGTAGCGGCATCCCCGGCCATAGAGTCGGGGATTCCGCTGCAGAAGTGCGTGACTTCGCTGTGTCCATATATGGACAGTGTAGTCACTCACTTCTCCTGTAGCGGCATCCCCGGCCATAGAGTCGGGGATTCCGCTGCAGAAGTGCGTGACTTCGCTGTGTCCATATATGGACAGTGTAGTCACTCACTTCTCCTGTAGCGGCATCCCCGGCCATAGAGTCGGGGATTCCGCTGCAGAAGTGCGTGACTTCGCTGTGTCCATATCTGGACAGTGTAGTCACGCACTTCTCCTGTAGCGGAATCCCCAATCCCCGGCCGGGGATTGGGGATTCCGACTCCTACAGCGAGCAATAAAAGACCCTCCTCCTCCTCCTCACATGCACTCTGCACTGTGAGGAGGAGGAGAGAGAGTGCGCGAGCGACGGTAGACCCGGCCATCACTCGGGACACATTCCGGTGATGGCCGGGTATTACCCGGCCCCATAGACTTCTATGGGAGCCGGGCGGCCGGGCACCCGGCCGAAAATAGAGCATGTCCTATTTTTTGACGGCCGGTTTTCCCGGCCGTCAAAAAATCGGTCGTGTGAATAGCCCCATTAGTGGTCTATTATTCCTAATGCAGCCGGGTGCCGGCCGATTTATGAACGGCCGGCACCCGGCCGGGAAACCCTGTCGTGTGAATCCCGCCTTATCCTTTCATAAAGAAGGTCTGTAGCCTCTGAGGTGTTTATTAGGATGTTCTGCAGCCTCTGAGGTGTTTATTAGGATGTTCAGCAGCCTCTGAGGTGTTTATTAGGATGTTCTGCAGCCTCTGAGGTGTTTATTAGGATGTTCTGCAGCCTCTGAGGTGTTTATTAGGATGTTCAGCAGCCTCTGAGGTGTTTATTAGGATGTTCTGCAGCCTCTGAGGTGTTTATTAGGATGTTCTGCAGCATCTGAGGTGTGTATAGTGATATTCTGCAGCAGCTGTAGCACAGCATTGTATAATACACATTGAACATGCGTTTTTTGGATTAGGCTAAAAAAACAACAACATTGTGGTCTATGGGAGAAAAACCCCACTAACTGGCTGAAAAAACGCCAAACCCCATTATTGCAAAAAAATGGCACTGACCCAAAAAACACAAAAAAAAATGCCGCAAAAAAAACTCCACCATTTGTAGTGCGTTTAATATTTCCCTATGGACTTCCAGCTAACATCTGGCCACAGCGTTTTAGGCAAAAAAAAAAAAAAAAAAGAGGCAAAAAAAGCCAGGGTGAACGCCACAAAAACCAGCCGTTTTTCCTATTTTTAACTTATAATATCACAGTAATAATCACATTTGAGGCTTCGTGCTGGGCTGTGCATTGGTACACTATGAGGCATGGTATAGGTTTAATAGGTATATTGTACATGGAAGCGGTACGTGCTCCGGTATAAACACGACATGTTTGTGTGTTGCTAGCGCTGTGTAAGTGGAATCTGCCCCAGGGATTGGGGTGTGTTGCGATGCGTTTGGCTGACAGATCCCTGCGTGCCTGGGCTGGGCCCTGAGGGATGGGCGCAGGAGGAATGTAAGATCTCAGCATATTTTCTCAAGGTGCTGAGAACACTCCAAGCTGTGACAGAACCTGTGAGAATCTCACAAAGACTATGGAGGTCGCACAAGAAGAGGCACAGAGAGAAGCTGCAGTGTATACTGTGCCATATCTACCCTGGCGTAATTCACGGTCAAAGCAAATCTGCATTATAAACCTTTGCCCTACAATTTCAGATTTATAAGGACTCCATTAACACAAGTTATATGAACCGCTCCTGTCATGGCCGCCTCTATCATTACATGCTAATTCACATATTTTATTAAGTGAGACCACACAACTGCCCATAGCAACCAATCAGAGAACACATTTTCTAGTGCAGTTTAGAAAATGAAAGTTGAACTCTGGTTGGTTGCTATGAGCACCAAGGGCACTTGTTGGTTGCTATGAGCACCAAGGGCACTTGTTGGTTGCTATGAGCACCAAGGGCACTTGTTGGGCCTAGTGACATGGGCCCCCCAGAGCAGTATTGCTTGGGGGACACATGATGACACAGGCGCATTCAATTTACTTATTTTTTTAACATGTTTTTCGGGCTTTATTATTTAATTATTGTGTTTTCTAAGTTGGTACGGTCCAGTTTCCCTCCCCCTCTTCTTTTATTTCAAATGGTTCTTACCTGGGAAGATTCTGGTTGTTTCTAAAAGATTCATTTATTCTGCCCAGCACCAAGACTGTCACTGATTGGCCGTTTGGATCAAACGGCGGGAAAATTTGGTCTTTATAAAGTCCAGGTTCCGAGGGTCTGATGTCAGTTCCAGCTTTCCAAGGACCAGCGCCCCTACATCCCATTATTTTTTTAATAAAATTATTATGTCGCGATGTGTTATTAGTGGGGTTTTGTGTCTCTTTATTGCTGGGTGGACTGATTTGAAACTGGATTATTATTATTATATGTGATTTTAATTATAATGGTTTTTAATAATTTATTTAGTTCAAGTATTAATATTTACTGGTAACCCTTAATAAAAATATTGCCGCCTTTTTTACCCACATTTCTGAATTTGGTGTTTTTATTTATTATGTACTTTTTTATAAATTGGGCCTTGTGCCATCATGTATTTTTACCATATGAGCTGGGCCTGTCATAAGCTTTTATGGGCACAGCGAAGCCTGTTATTATGAATAAACCTATCACTTATCCCTCTTATTATATATAAAGACAACGCTGACAAGGACGGGGGCGATGCTGGGGGTCCGCACTAGTCATTGTTTCCTTCAGATCATTGTATGAGAACATGCTTGCAAACCTAAATTTCCCTAATTTTGGACTGTATGCCAGGTCATTAGTTAAAGGAAGGGTGTCGCGAAAAAAATTATTTTTATATTAATTTGCTTTTAGTGTTTTATTAAAATAAATAGTATTTATTTGTGTGTTTGTGTTTTACTTTTTTTTTTTTCTAACTTTTTCTTCACTATGGGGGCTGCCATTTTTTTTAAAATCTCTGTATGTGTCGATTAACGACACATACAGAGATGGAATACGGCACATACATCCCCATAGAGAATGCGAACGGGAGCCGTTCCATTCACTATGGTGTACGCCGTTCCATTCACTATGGTGTACGCCGCCTGTGTGGGATCGGCGCATGCGCCGCTCCCACACAGTCCAAATGAAAGGTCTTTGGCCGAGCGACATCCGGCGCCATTTTCAAGGGGACCGGAAGCCGCGGCCGGACAGTAAGATGACTACTTCCGGTCACGGCTTCCGGACATGTGATTAGAAGCAAGTACTAGGAGCGGACGGAGCGAAGGGAGCGGCGGCGGCTGGAGCAGGTAAGTTATGTTTGTGTATGTTCGTGTTTTAGTGTGTGATTACCACTGTATGTAAGCCTACTACACTGTGCATTCGCTTAAAAAATGGCGGCACACAGTGTAGGAGGTTTGTACATTCAATCCCCTCCTTTCTCCTGGCACTAGCCAGGATAAGGGAGGGGGGATTGTTTGAGGACGCTAAGGAGAGTGTGTCTTCTCAAATTTTGCAGCATAAAGCAATGTGGTTGCTTTCCCACATGCCAATGCTGCAATTTTGGGAATTGCTCCCTCTAGTGACCAGCACAGGGAAATGTTATAAATTAGAATCTAATTTATAATATTTCCTGACTTGTGAAAAAATGAAAAAAATTACTACAATGTCTAATCATGTAATAACTGTTTAACTAAAAAAAATAAAATAAATTTCTAGCGACACATTCCCTTTAATGGCGATAATTTAAATGAACTTAACCCCTAACTTCATGGATAACCCACCTGCTGTGACACCGTACGACACCAAATAACCAGCAACCAAATTATAGAGAGTTTTAAAGATGCACTATGCCGCAAATTTTGTACATGCCACTTTATGTGCCCCCATAGTCCTTCACACAAGTTTTTTTTTTTGCAATATTGTTTAAATGTAAAATGACTGTTATTTTTTAATGGTATATCCATTTTTGTGGCATTTTTATTTTTTAAATTGTGTTTTAGTACCTTATTTATACATGCATTTTTTTTTTATCTGGCGGTCTTCACATTGCAAATCATGTGATTCAAAGATTTTGCAACACATAATTTATTCAGAAAATACGCCATGAAAAAAAATGCAAAACACATGCAAAACACATTGACACATGCCTATGGAGGTCTATGGAAGAAAAATGCCAAACTAACCCCTTGCTGCACACCTCCCAACTTTCAAGTATCACAAAGAGGGACAACCAATGCAGCGCGCGCAGCGAGTCGCGACAATTTTTTTTCTTTTAAGCCATTCCTCTAATCCCACCCAATCCCCGCCCATACACACCCGATTCAGCCCACACAGTATCATGCTCCCTTAGTCCCTCCCACACACAGTATAATACCAAATAGCTGCCCCCACTCAGTATAATGCCCTCTAGCTGCCACCATACAGTATAATGCCCCCATAGCTGCCACCATACAGTATACTGCCCCATAGATGCACCCATACAGTATAAAGCCAACACAGATGCCCCCATACAGTATAATGCCCACACAGATTCTCCCATGCGATATAATGCCCATACAGATACCCCCATGCAGTATAATGCCCAAACAAATTCTCCCATACAGCATAATGCCCCCATAGCTGCCCCCATACAGTATAATGCCCCCTTAGCAGCCTCTTGTGTCAGCGCCCTTGTAGATAGTGACACAGTGCCCATGTACATATTGCTCATGTTCATAGCGCCACAGTGTCCCCTGTTGATAGTGCCCTTATATAGTGCCACAGTGTCCTTGTAGATAGTGCCACACCCCCCTTGAAGACAGTGCCATTGGGACGCCCTCTAGGAGTGGAAACCTCAGCCGAGCATAGGCCGGGGATTCCGCTCCTAGAGGGAAGCCCTGCTCTCCCTGTCCACATATGGACAGTGACGTCAGTAGCTGCTCCTTGAGTGGAATCCCCATTGCGACTCTGGCCGGGGATTCCGCTCCAGGAGTAGCCACTGACGTCAATGTCCATTTATGGACAGTGACCTCAGGGGTTTCCTCTAGGAGCGGAATCCCCAGCCAGATCATCGGTAACGGGATTCCGCTCAAGGAGTAGCCACTAATTTTGAAGCAGTGAACCATTAGCTCCCTACTTCAGAATTAGTTCATAGCGGAGGAGCAGAGGGAGCTCCTCCGCTCGCCGAGGGCTCCACAGGCACAGTTGCCAACCCTGGCCAGGGATTCCGCTCCATGAGTAGCCACTGACGTCACTGTCCATATATGGACAGTACCGTCCAGGGCTTCCCCGAGCACAGCGCTTAAAAGCGCTGTGCCCGGGGAGTCCTCGGCGAGTGGAGGAGCTCCCTCTGCTCCTCCGCTGTGAACTAATTCTGAAGCAGGGAGCTGATGGTTCCCTGCTTCGGAATTAGTTTGACAGTGGGACATACCCCCGGCCGCCCGGGACAGCGGGACACCGCTCGTAATCCGGGACTGTTCTGCTGAATCTGGGACGGTTGGGAGGTATGTTGCTATGATTTTGAAAAATTATGCCACTGACCCAAAAAAGACAAAAGAAAATAAAATACCACAAAAATAGGGCAATGTTTGTAGTGGGTTCAATATGTTAACTATCAACTAACATTTGGCTGCAGTGTTTTTGGCTAAGAAAAATTCTGCAAAATACAACAGCATTTATCCTAAAGGCAGTGTGTAAGGGCACCCTAAGAGCGCAATCCAAAGTGTTCCTAAACCATTGACAAACCGAGTGCCTCTAGAGGAGACAGCCAGTACTTCTATTGTGCCAGTGTAAAGGATCTGCCAGGCACAACTTCTGTGTATACGCCCATAGGTAATCAGTCTGCACCTGAGTCTATGTCTCTAAGACTGACTCCATCTTCCACCACTCAGGATGGCAGGCTTAGGAGTGGGAGAGCCTATCGCATCCTGGCCAGACGGAGCTAGCTCCCGCCCTCTGTCTATTTATACCTGCCTTTCCTGTTCCTCCTTTGCTTGTGATTCTTCTCGTGTGGTTTCCTGGCCCAGCTACAGCTTCTAACTATTTGATCCTGCTCCATACTGACCCTGGCTTACTGACTACTCTCCTGCTCTGTGTTTGGTACCTCGTACACTCCTTGTTTGACTCGGCTCGTTCACCACTCTTGTTGCTCACGGTGTTGCCGTGGGCAACTGCCCCTTTTCCCTTAGCTTTGTGTACCCTTGTCTGTTTGTCTCGTGCACTTACTGAGCGTAGGTACCGCCGCCCAGTTGTACCCCGTGGCCTAGGGCGGGTCGTTGCAAGTAGGCAGGGACAGAGTGGCAGGTAGATTAGGGCTCACTTGTCCGTTTCCCTACCCCCATCATTACATAATCACAAGCCCATATACCTAGTCTACCCTGGTCCCTGACACTACTATGGACCCCCTTGAGACCCTGGCCCAGCAAATGCAGGGTCTCTCCCTACAGGTCCAGGCCCTGGCTCAGAGGGTCAACCAGCATGATGCTACCATGGTAGTGCCCCTCACCTCTTGAACCCCACCTCAAGTTGCCTGACCGGTTCTCAGGGGACCGGAGGACTTTTCTCTCCTTTCGGGAGAGTTGTAGGCTCTACTTTCGCTTAAAGCCTCACTCCTCAGTTTCTGAGAGCCAGCGGGTGGGTATAATTATGTCCCGGCTCCAGGAAGGGCCCCAAGAGTGGGCCTTCTCCTTGGCTCCTGACGCCCCTGAACTTTCCTCCGTTGATTGTTTCTTTTCTGCTCTCGGACTCATTTATGACGAGACTGACAGGACTGCCTTTGCCGAGAGTCAGCTGGTAACCTTATGTCAGGGTAAGAGACCTGTTGAGGAGTATTGTTCTGACTTTAGGAAGTGGTGCGTAGCTTCTCGGTGGAATGACCCTGCCTTAAGGTGCCAGTTTAGATTGGGTCTGTCGAACGCCCTGAAAGACCTGCTAGTTAGCTATCCCTCTTCTGACTCCCTAGACCAGGTTATGGCTTTAGCGGTACGACTTGACCGACGTCTCAGGGAACGACAACTTGAACGTTTTTGTGTTTTCCCCTCTGACTCCCCCATGATGCCTCCCGAGGTCCCGTTGCTTCGCTCTTCCACGGAAGACTCGGAGGTACCTATGCAACTCGGGGCCTCCGTGTCCCCCCGACAACGTAGAGAGTTCCGCAGGAAGAATGGTCTCTGCTTCTATTGTGGGGATGACAAGCATCAAGTGAACACCTGTCCTAGGCGTAAGAATAAGCAGCCGGAAAACTTCCGCGCCTAATTGATCATCGGGGAGGTCACTTGGGCGCACAGGTATTTCCCGTAAATATGAAACGTAATAAAATCTTGCTTCCCTTTCAGGTCTCTTTTGGTGGTAGGTCTGCTACCGGCAGTGCCTTCGTGGATTCAGGGTCTTCTGCTAATATCATGTCTGTGGAATTTGCTATGTCTCTAGCTATGCCTTTGATTGATTTGCCTAAACCTGTCCCGTTAGTGGGTATCGACTCCACTCCTCTTGCTAATGGTTATGTTACACAGCATACCCCTGTTTTTGAACTCCTTGTTGGCTCCATGCATTTGGAGCAGTGCTCTGTACTGTTGATGCAGGGATTATCGTCCGATTTGGTTTTAGGCCTTCCCTGGTTGCAGTTGCATAATCCCACGTTTGACTGGAATACTGGGGAGCTTACCAAATGGGGTAATGAATGCTTGACGTCATGTTTTTCTGTTAATTCTATTCCCCCCCCTGAGGAGGTGAACATGCTACCTGAATTGGTTCAGGACTTCGCTGATGTTTTCTCTAAGGAGGCCTCCGAAGTGTTACCTCCTCATAGAGAATACGATTGCGCTATCGAATTGGTACCAGGAGCTAAGCTCCCTAAGGGTAGGATATTTAATCTTTCTTGTCCCGAACGTGAAGCCATGAGAGAGTATATCCAGGAATGCCTGGCCAAGGGTTACATTCGCCCCTCTACTTCTCCGGTAGGTGCTGGCTTCTTCTTCGTAGGGAAGAAGGATGGTGGTCTTAGGCCATGCATTGACTACCGTAACTTGAATAAGGTCACTGTAAGGAACCAGCATCCCCTTCCTTTGATTCCTGATCTCTTTAATCAGGTTCAGGGGGCCCAATGGTTCTCTAAGTTTGATCTACGGGGGGCGTATAACCTTATCCGCATCAAAGAGGGGGATGAGTGGAAGAATGCGTTTAACATGCCCGAAGGTCATTTCGAATGCCTCGTCATGCCCTTTGGGTTGTGTAATGCTCCTGCGGTCTTCCAGAATTTCATAAATGAGATTTTAAGAGATTACCTGGGGGTATTTCTTGTAGTGTACCTTGATGACATACTGGTGTTTTCCAAGGACTTGCCCTCCCACATTGAGCATGTCAGGAAGGTGCTCCAGGTCCTTCGGGAAAACAAACTGTTTGCGAAAACCGAAAAATGTGTGTTTGGGGTACAGGAGATACCATTTTTGGGTCAAATCCTCACTCCTCATGAATTCCGCATGGACCCCGCCAAGGTCCAGGCTGTGGCGGAATGGGTCCAACCTGCCTCCCTGAAGGCGTTACAGTGTTTCTTGGGGTTCGCTAATTATTACAGGAGATTTATTGCTAACTTCTCGGTCATCGCTAAGCCTCTTACGGACCTCACTCGCAAAGGTGCTGATCTCCTCCACTGGCCTCCTGAGGCTGTCCAGGCTTTCGAGGTCCTTAAGAAGTGCTTTATCTCGGCCCAGGTGCTGGTTCAGCCCAACCAAATGAAGCCATTTATCGTGGAAGTTGACGCATCCGAGGTGGGGGTGGGGGCTGTCTTGTCCCAGGGTACCAGGTCCCTCACCCATCTCCGTCCCTGTGCCTACTTCTCCAGGAAGTTTTCGCCCACTGAGAGTAACTATGATATTGGCAACCGCGAACTCTTAGCCATTAAATGGGCATTTGAAGAGTGGCGCCACTTCCTGGAGGGGGCTAGGCACAAGGTAACGGTCCTTACCGACCACAAGAATCTGGTTTTCCTAGAATCTGCCCGGAGGCTAAACCCGAGACAAGCTCGATGGGCGCTATTTTTTACCAGATTCAACTTTTTGGTTACCTATAGGGCTGGGTCTAAAAATATTAAGGCCGATGCACTGTCGCGTAGCTTCATGGCCAGCCCTCCTTTGGAGGAAGATCCTGCTTGTATTTTGCCTCCTGGTATAATGATTTCTTCTATTGATTCTGATTTAGTCTCTGAAATTGCGGCTGATCAAGGTTCAGCTCCCGGGAACCTTCCTGAGGACAAGCTGTTTGTTCCCCTGCAATTCCGGCTAAGGGTACTTAGGGAAAATCATGACTCCGCACTATCTGGTCATCCAGGCGTCCTGGGTACCAAACACCTCATTGCCAGAAACTATTGGTGGCCTGGGTTGCCTAAAGACGTTAAGGCCTACGTCGCCGCTTGTGAGGTTTGTGCTAGGTCCAAGACTCCCAGGTCCCGACCAGCGGGCTTACTACGTTCTTTGCCCATTCCCCAGAGACCTTGGACCCATATCCCCATGGATTTTATCACCGATTTGCCTCCATCTCAAGGCAAGTCGGTGGTGTGGGTTGTAGTAGACCGCTTCAGTAAGATGTGCCCCTCAAGAAACTACCCAATGCCAAGACGTAATCTACCTTGTTTGTCAAACACATCCTGCGTCTCCATGGGGTCGCTGTCAATATTGTTTCGGACAGAGGGGTACAATTTGTTTCATTGTTTTGGAGAGCCTTCTGTAAAAAGTTGGCGATTGATCTGTCCTTCTCCTCTGCCTTCCATCCTGAAACTAATGGCCAAACTGAGAGGACTAATCAATCTCTAGAACAATATTTAAGGTGTTTTATCTCTGACTGTCAATATGATTGGGTCTCATTCATTCCCCTCACCGAATTTTCCCTTAATAACCGGGTCAGTAACTCGTCAGGGGTCTCCCCCTTTTTCTGTAATTTTGGGTTTAATCCACGGTTCTCCTCCGTTTCACCTGGTAGTTCCAACAATCCCGAGGTAGAGGTCGTTCATCGGGAACTGTGCACAGTCTGGGCCCAGGTTCAGAAGAACCTAGAGGCGCCCCAGAGCGTACAAAAAACTCAGGCTGATAGAAGACGTTCTGCTAACCCCTTGTTTATGGTCGGGGATCTGGTGTGGTTATCGTCTAGGAACTTGCGCCTTAAGGTCCCGTCCAAGAAGTTTGCTCCCCGGTTTATTGGGCCGTATAAGGTCATTGAAGTCCTCAATCCTGTCTCCTTTCGACTGGAGTTGCCCCCATCTTTTCGAATACACGACGTGTTTCATGCCTCCCTCCTTAAACGCTGCTCCCCGTCCTTGGCTCCCTCGAGGAAACCTCCTGTTCCCGTTCTCACCCCTGAGGGGGTGGAATTCGAGGTGGCCAAGATTGTGGACAGATGGTCCAAGGCTCCCTCCAGTACCTGGACCATTGGAGAGGATACGGGCCTGAGGAGAGGACTTGGGTACCCGCCCGGGATGTTCACGCTGGGGTATTGGTCAGGAAGTTCCACCTTCGTTTCCCCAATAAACCAGGTCCACTTAGAAAGGGTCCGGTGGCCCCTCATAAAAGGGGGGGTACTGTAAAGGATCTTCCAGGCACAACTTCTGTGTATACGCTCATAGATAATCAGTCTGCACCTGAGTCTATGTCTCTGAGACTGACTCCATCTTCCACCACTCAGGATGGCAGGCTTAGGAGTGGGAGAGCCTATCGCAGCCTGGCCAGACGGAGCTAGCTCCCGCCCTCTGTCTATTTATACCTGCCTTTCCTGTTCCTCCTTTTGCTTGTGATTCTTCTCGTGTGGTTTCCTGACCCAGCTACAGCTTCTAACTATTTGATCCTGCTCCATACTGACCCTGGCTTACTGACTACTCTCCTGCTCTGCGTTTGGTACCTCGTACACTCCTGGTTTGACTCGGCTCGTTCACCACTCTTGTTGCTCACGGTGTTGCCGTGGGCAACTGCCCCTTTTCCCTTAGCTTTGTGTACCCTTGTCTGTTTGTCTCGTGCACTTACTGAGCGTAGGGACCGTCGCCCAGTTGTACCCCGTCGCCTAGGGCGGGTCGTTGCAAGTAGGCAGGGACAGAGTGGCGGGTAGATTAGGGCTCACTTGTCCGTTTCCCTACCCCCATCATTACAGCCAGCCAAATAGCTCCCATATGCCAACCAGAGTTTCTATAAGTTTCAGTCACTGTCACCATCTATACATTGCTATGAGTGCCCTATTAAGGTTCAGTACTCGTACAATGTACGGAGCCATAATACATCTATCTTCATTGAGCTGGCAGTATATACGTTTTAATCAGTATTAGTGCGACTTTCAAAATTTTTTGTATTAAAAATTATTTTTATTTTTTGAGATACAACTGCTTTATATCCTGTATACGGAGCAGCTTTATCTAGCACTGAAACCTGTATCTTTCAGCTCCGCGGGACTGACGGGTTTAGTGACAGTGGATCCTGCCTCTCTGACACGCAGGATCAAGCTGCTATCGATCACATCGAAGTTCATAACTTCGATGTGATTGATAACTGGTGGATCCTGCGTGTCAGAGACAGGCAGGATCCGCTGTCACTGAACCCATCAGTGCCGCTAACCTGACGGGTTACAGGTCTTAGCACACGATACAGCTGCTCTGTATACAGGCTACAAAGCGGCTGTATCTCAAAATGTAAAAAATATTTTTAATAAAAAGTATTTTGAAAGTTGCACCAATCACACTGAAAGACATTTTTATTAAAAACCCATTTCAAAGGTCTACATAGCCTTAAGGCTATGTTCACACAAAGTATTTTGCAGGCAGAATTTCTGCCTCAAAATTCCATTTGGAAGTTTGAGGCAGATTTTCCTCTCCCTGCACGCCGATTTTCGCGGCGTTTTTCGCCCACGGCCATTGGGCGCTGCGGGCATAAAACGCTGCGAAATGCGCTTTCTCTGCCTCCCATTGAAGTCAATGGGAGGTCAGAGGTGGAAACGCCCGAAGATAGGGCATGTCACTTCTTTCTCCCGCGAGCCGGTTTTACTGCTCGTGGGAGAAAACCGCCCCCGCCTCCCATTGAAATCGACGGGAGGCATTTTCGGGCCGTTTTTTACGAGCTTTTTGCCGCGGTTTCCGCGTCAAAAAACTCTGTGTGAACTTAGCCTTAATCTCTTTGTTGTATATTGTATATTATCTAGAGCAAAGGTCCATTAATAGCCCTCCTACTTCAATGTATTTTATGGAAAGCTTGCTATGACTTGAAGATCAAACAGAAAAAGAGTTTTAAATACGATTACATTACACCAAGTATAAAAAAAGGAATGAATAGTAAATAACCTGGTGCCAGTTTTAGAGAAATAGTTTCAATCACAACTAGGCTCATATGTCTGGAGGCCCATCTGTCTCTGCGCCCGCCACCATGTAAAGTGAAATTGCAGCTTGGCAACGTAAAGCACCCGGTGGCCGAGTGGGCCCCGGCACTTGACCGGGTTTGCCAGGTTCTGACGCCAGCTCTGCTTCACGGTACACTTCTGACTGAGTCTTGTCAGACAAATTATATGACCTTGCCCCCTACCACAGAGGCAGATTATGCGACTGATATAAGGGCACTTAAAGAGAGGTGGTCCAGCCCTGGTTGATCCCATTCCCCTTTGCTATAAGTTGGTGAGAAACTGTACAGGACTTCTGCATAAAGGCAATGCAAACAAGAAGGTGGGGTATTGGCCCATGGGTCTTGAAAAGGGCATGGGTAGCAAAACCCCACTTATCTTGCCTGCTCCACACAATCATTCACTAGTGTAGTGTATATATATATATGTAGTCATATAGGCAAACAAGCTATCATATGTATTATCTACAATGTAAGTAGAAAAATGTTCAAATGTATGTATCCAGCATTAAGCTGATGACCTGGCAATCTTTTATAAAATTCTACATATATTTCCTATGTGATATTGCCAGCACAGCACAAAAGACAGAATATTCCCATAATCCTTTTCCTGTGCTGCAGTTGAGAGCCGATGTGTGCCAAGGTCTGAGCTGCTCCCATCCTGACTCATGGCTTCAGGTGTGTCCTCTCTACAGGTCGCACCTCGCCTCGTCCCACCCTGAGAAATCTCATTAATCTCCACCTTTGTATTCTGCAGATTAGCAGCCCAAGCATCGCCAGGGTAATTTACTTTGGAACTGGCTGCGCCCACAAAATGTGCCGGTTATGCTATCATTTCTGGGGGGTATCCAGGACTTGTAGGAAGCAGCTTTCATGTTTGTGTGTTTAGTGTTTAAGCGCCATATCTAGTTCTAATACAAATGCAGCCCTCACAGCTATATTGACATTGGCCAATAGAATAGAGTAAACTTTCTCCTGTAGATCAGTTCAGGGTCCTTTTAACTGAGTGCCGATCAACAAGACAGC
The DNA here is from genome assembly GCF_050947455.1 of Rhinoderma darwinii. Lineage (NCBI taxonomy): Eukaryota > Metazoa > Chordata > Amphibia > Anura > Rhinodermatidae > Rhinoderma > Rhinoderma darwinii. The sequence continues at coordinate 20,209,332 of NC_134699.1, forward strand.
TCGTTGATCAGCACTCGCTTCTTTGACAAGGAGCAATGAACGGTTATGTATGTGGACGAGCGTGCGTTACTATGATAATTCGTCCCCATACATTTCCATCATGTCAGCAGCACATCTCCCTGGACATTGTAGTTTTCTGCTGCATATTTTTCCCGGATTATCGAACTCTAGGGGGAGAAAGGCAGTTGTATCTGCCGAAACGTTGCTTATGGAATAGAGTTCATCACTTGATTTTTTCACTTGGAGATCCAGGAGTGCTACCTATTATTTTGTAGACTATATATATATATTTGGAAAACTCTCACAGAACATTTTCTATATTTCATTGAGCCAGGCGCTTGTCCTCCAAATTTCTATACCCACAAGTCTTAGGGTATGTTCACATGGCAACGCCAATTACGTCTGAAATTACGGAGCTGTTTTCAGGCGAAAACAGCTCCTGAATTTCAGACGTTTTGTCAAGAGCACGCGTTTTTCGCAGCATCTTTTACGGACCTAATTGGAGCTGGTTTTCATTGGAGTCAATGAAAAACGGCTCCAATTACGTTCCAAGACGTGACATGCACTTTTGACAGCAGCGCATAAAAAAAAAGCCTGTCTGCACAGAACACTGTAAGACCCATTGAATTCAATGGGCAGATGTTTGCAGATGGTATGGAGCCGTTTTTTCGGGCGTAATTCGAGGCGTAAAACGCCTGAATTACGTCCATAAATAGGGCGTGTTGACATACCCTTAGTTTTCTACCATTCTGATACCCCACCTTACATTGCAGTTACAGCTGCAGCATTGCTCAATGATGAAAATTGTATTCATGTTTCCATCTACATTCACGTTTTCTTAGATTCCTGCAATTTCATGCTCTGCAGCTTCCCATGTTTGGGAGAGACCTATAGAACTGCTCATCCTGAGCTTCCCGGTTCATGGACATAATGCCCGAAAAACAGAACTGCCAGATATGCTATGACACATAGTTATGAAGAGTTAAAGGGGTATGCCGGTTACAACAAGTTACCCCCTATCCGTAGGGTAAGGGGTAACTTGCTGATCAGTAGGTGTCCAACAGCTCAGACCCCCACCATTTACGAGAACGGGGAGCCCGAAGTTGCCTGAACCCCAAGTTTGAACCGAGCGACAGGTCGCTCATGCGCACTGCCGGTTCATTCATTCTCTATGGGAGCACCGGAGATAGCCGAGTGCAGTGTTCGGCTATCTCCGGCTCTCCCATAGAGAATTAATGGAGCGGCAGTGCGCATGAGCGACATGCCGCGCGTTTCAAACTTGGGGTTCAGGCAACTTCGGGCTCCCCGTTCTCGTAAATGGTGGTGGTCCGAGCTATTGGACACCTACCGATCAGCAATTTACCCCATACCCTACGGATAGGGGGTAACTTGTTGTAACGGGAATACCCCTTTAATGGTGATATAACATATGTATATAAGACCAGTTTCTCACCAGGATGATACTGCGCTTGTATTATAGCCACAATAGGGACCTCTGATACTGTTAGTTCGGGTCATCCGCGGTTGGCGGTGGCATTTTCAGCCATAATAAAGGGGTTGTCCAGGCATGGGGCATGTTTTTCATACTGATAACGTATACACAGGGGTCCGACACCTGGACCCTGCACCGATCAGCTGCTCCGGCTTCCTCCAGGCACCTGATGTTCGTGCCGGAAGCAGGTGGCTCCTGTCACAGTATAGAGGCCATACTGCAGTACTGCAGCTCTGCTCATATTCAAGTGAATGGGAGCAGAGTTGTAGTCCTGCAGAACGACCGCTATGCAGTGTGGGGAGTTATCTGCTTCAGCCACTGAACACTGCATACAGTGCACAACATCCGGTGCCCAGAGTCAGCCAGATCAGATGATCGGTGAGGGATCCAGGTGTTGGACCCCCACCGATCATAAACGGATGACCTATCCATTGGATAGGTCATCAGTATGAAAAAACATCCCGTGCCTGGACAACCCCTTTAAGTTCACGTGAAACTGACCCAACAATGCAGATTTATATACCTGTCGTATTCTGTGAGTGATAGCCATTATGGGCAGTGTAATGGCTGCCATTGAGGTTGTAATTTTTGAAAATCCAGCTTTTGTTAAACGAAGATAATGTATAAATTACATGAATGTATTATATGAAATTTAGGCCTGATGCTCACGACCGTGGTGCTTTTGCGGGCAAACTTTTTTCACTAGTTTGTGAAGCTGCAAATTGGAACCATAAAATGACTGGTCCTGAGTTTTTGCGGCCCCCACATGGAATCCTTTAAAATCACGGTCGTGTGCATGGGGCCATAGAAATGCAATGCTTTGGGTGCTATCTGCAAAATCACAGATAGCAGATGGACAAAAAACTACGGTTGTGTGCACTGCCTTACAGATTGAGGGCATACTCAGACGGGTGTACTGCGCATGTGTCCACATTACGGATGTAATACCCGGGCCTCCTGTCATTCTACTGAAGCAAATGTAGAAAACCAAAGGGCTCCATTGGGATCTCAGTTCAGTCCACCAGAACCCTGCAGAGTCCGGGCATTGCCGCTCTTATACAGACCCTAATATGTGACCGTATTATGGTAGTACATGCAAAATGGACATGCAGCGGGCATGCGTATATAGGTCTAACTACAGGTAAATACAGGTATATAGCATTTGCCTGTCAATTGTAATATACAGCACATACATTGCATGCATACAAATTGCCAATAGTTACCATATCTATAAGTTCCATATTTCCCCGGATTTATCATGCACTTATGTTTTCAATAGGTCTCTTATTCAGACTGGACTTTGGCATCAAGTTCTGACCTGACCCCACGACCCTCTCTCAAAGTTGCCCTGCAGCCAGGGTGTCGCCAGGCTATAATCGCCCTGACAAGATAATCACCGCCTGTCATTGCTTGTCTGGGCAGAGCCGCAGCATTCCTGAACACACCTGTGTGCAACCGGTCTGAAGCTGAGCATGGAAACCCCAGCTGTATACAGTTTCATACTACTATATGGGGCTACGTATGAATCCTAAATCATTAACCCTGATGTTTTGTGGGTAATATTGTATTATTTAATGCAATATCGATGTATTTAACAAATAAGAAGTGTAAATATATAATTATTCCATGTAACATTTATATATTTATATATATATATATATATATATATATATATATATATATATATATATATATATATATATATATACATATATATATAGATAAAAAAAAATATAAAAGCAGGTAGAGCATGGCAGCCTGTGCTTTAAGGGTATGTTCACACAGAGCAGATACGCTGAGTAAAGGTACACAGCATATCCACCCTGGGAATTCCATCCCGAAAAACCGCATCAGATTATGGTGCAGTTTTTCGTCCGGAATGTCCGCTGCGGGAGACAGAAGGGAACAATGAAAATCGCCCATACTTACCCTTTGATGACCTGCAGACCGGCCTCCTGGGATGACATTTCATCCCATGTGACCACTGCAGCCTGTGATTGGCCTCAGCGGTTACATGGGTTGAAACATCATCCCAGGAGGCCGGCCTGGATGAAGAAGCACAGATTTCTGGGTAAGTATAAGATTTTTTTTTTGAGTTGAGATTTTTACGGCGGAATCGCAGCTTTTCCACCGTAAAAATCGCAACATCTGCTATTTGTTGCGGGTTTTACCTCCCCATTGAATTCAATGGGGAAAAAACGCAACAAAAAAGCAGCGATTACGCAAATACAATTGACATGCTGCAAATGAAAAGAACGCACCGCAGGTCAATTTCTGAGCGTTTTTTCCGTTTATCATTTACGTAGCATGTGGGTGTGATTTGAACAAATCTCATCCACACTCTACTGCATTGTGCTGCGGATTTTCCTCAATGAAATCGGAAAATCCACAGTATTTATGCTACGTGTGAACCCGGCCTCATGGGTACAAGTATTGAGGCAGTTCCTATGTTTTGCGGTTTAATCTAAGTGCGTGGGAAAATATAACCAAAAATACGTCAGCATCCATCTATAAATTTCAATGCATGCAGTATGCCATACAGCGCCATACTGTGTTTTATACTTGCTATGATTTTATATGGCCACCATGACTAAATGTGTCCTTGAATTGGGATTGCTTTGCCCGCCACCATGCCCACCTTCAATCGCATATGTTATCATTGCCTGCACAGATCATGTCATCAATGAGGAATAAAAGGGTACTTGTATAATAACCCAAAAAGTGAGAAATACCAGCAGTGATCTCCTTTTGTCAGCCTCAGATAGGCTTATCCTTTCTTGAAGACCCCTTTGCCTCAAAGATCACAATTGACAACAATCACTGAGCTTATCAGGTAACTGTCGGGTAATCAACTGTCAGCGGTGGAGAAGCTGCGCCCACTGCAGGGGTAATGTGGTATTACTTGGCGCCAATTTAAATGAATAGGAAACCATTTATAAGGTTGTGATGAGTCCTCCAGAGCGCTAGCCACTCTCTACAGCAGATCTCCTCTGGCTAATAGAGGAGGGGGGTCCTCAGAAAAAGGCTCCCTCCCATGTCAGCCATATGCCCACGGCATATAGACAAAGGTTGCCCAGATGGTATTCCCCTAGCATGATGTGTGAATTTACTGATCCAGATCAACAGATCAGACATAAAACATCAATATAGTGGGAGAAAACAATGTCAAGAGGATTTGGGCGGGATTCCAAATTGATTATAGTTGTAAAATATATTAGCTGAATATATGAGACTATATTTTATAGTTGTGCCTTACATTTTTTAAGAACTCTGCTTGTTGTTAGTGAATGGAGACATTCCTGTTTACATCCGGATGCCGAAAACCTCTCCTGATTATATCCAAATGACACAGATACAAAAGAGAGCTCTGATACACTGAGCAGGACATGATCAGGACAGGTTTTCAGCCTGAATTTAAATAAGAATTACTTTTTTTTAATTATCTGATAGCAAGCAGAGATCTTGAAAATGATGAAGAATTGATAAACAAAATATATGAAAAAGCTGCAGAGCATGTCAATGTGTAGTCAATAAGCTTTAGTCATATAAACTAGAAAACACCTTTACGCTTATTTTTAACATGTTGTCCTTGGTTTCATATTTTATTTTCCTTAAAAGGGTTTTCTGCTTTGGACTACTCCTTTTACTTAAAAAGTTCTCCGGAAAATAAGCTGATCACAGTGGGACCCCAATGATCAGATAGAATCTGTGGATGAACCCGCCAGCAAGTGTTCAATTTCCCTGCAGCACCACCACAGGTGAAATACAGTATTACACTGTTTCCATTGCAATTAATGAGCTGTCCATGTTATGCACACACGGGATGGGGCCTCCAGAACAAGAGCCACTCATTGTAGCTAATCTCCTCTGACTATCAGAGGGTAAGGATGATCATGGTTTAGACAACCCCTTTAAAATATCTTTAATATTTATAGAAAATAGGAATTCCTAATACAGTATATTACCAGCGTTAAAAAAACAACATCATGATTTCAAGATACTCTGTCACGAGATGTCTGTGCTATGTGTGGCCACCCAGTGGCTGTAATGTGTATTGCAGTCTGATGAGGATTTTGCTAGCATATCGCAATATTGTATTGAAATGGTTTCATGAGAAATTGGAGTCCTAATTCCAGCAAAGGTAAGAGTGAACACAACTGTATTAGTATTATTAGCAGCAGCAGCAGCAGCAGCAGGGGCAGACATAACATATATAAACTTGTACAGTTTCTCGGGGACCCAGTAGGTAGGGGGCCCACTACCATCTTAAAAGCAGCTTTATACTGTCTGAGCAAATTACAATGGCTCACAATTATTGTTAGAGAGATGTAAGGTTTATCAGAATCGCGTCCTGAGATGAGAACAATGTTCTGTTTTGGGATAGGACATTACTCGACTGCTACATGACATACTATATTACACATTCAGAACACGAGAAATGTCTGCGCTTTTTTCTCATGTATCTACAAGACATCACATAGCTTTAGAGCTATGCCACTTGGAAATTTCTGATTGGCTCATATTTAAAACATAGTCCTATTACTAAACTGGGTGTGGCAGGTTTCTATTGCAGGATACAGAACACAGCTCATTATCACCACCTATGGATACAAAGTGGTATTGCATCAAGATCTTTTTAAGCGCTCTTTTTGATAAATTACACTGTAGAGAAAGCGTTGAAGCGTTACAAATTGTTTTAATAGTCGTCAATTTCAGACATTTTAAGATCATACTTGTCTACTATAGCAAAGTGTTCGGGAGACAAAAAAAAGTTGAGAGCTCCTGGGCTCCCGCAAGAGTAGACTATGCTCCCTGGTTCTCTACACCCACTTTGACAAATGCCAGTCCCTGTTGCCATCCTTGAACCACCAATGGTGTCACAGCCACCCCAGAACAGAGAAAGGGCACTGTGACTGGCACTTTAAAGAGGACTATATAACTGCATTTTAGAGGGGCACTGTAGCTGGCACTTTAAAGTGGGCACTGTGGCTGTTACTAGTTTTGGGGGGAGGCACCATGGCTGTCACTTTTATGGGGGTACTGTTTCTGACACGGTTATTGGGGTACAGTTGCTGCACTGTTATGTCTTCAAGGGTATTAGGTTGGGTGCATTTTGGGGGTGTGGCCTATATATTTAAAGGAGCATGGCATACATAGTAAAAAAAAATGGTGTTTTTCCTCACTATAACGGGAATTCTGGACAAAATAGAGGTTTTGGCTCAGATAATAATTGCATTTTTTTCCAGGTCTGGTGACAAAATACAGGTTGGTTGTCACTTCTTTGTCCACGATGAAGAGAAGCTCCTATCCTGGGTGGACATACAAGTATAATTGTGAACTTTCCGAATGGCATGGAAGTCCCAAATGACTGCAACATCGTCAATGTTTCAATCTTTTACTTCACTATATATTAGACCTGTGTTTGATCTGTATATTTCTTGGCAAAAACGAATATATGTTCAATTTTACATTTTGTTTGGAAATCCCCTTAAAAGGTGTGTTCCTCCAAGCAGCACTTTGCTCATTCCCTTGTGTTTTAAGTGCCCCCCCTCCCCACCATTTAAATTTTCCTGCACTGCCACCACAGGGGAAATTAAGCATTACACAGAGCCCAATGGATTGTCTGTGTAATCAGGACAGGTCCTCCAGAGCGATGATCCTCCAAGAGATGAGGATCCTGAACAGAGGAACCCCCTCTGTTCACTCATAATTCCATAATAGAGTTTTTAAAAATGGGTTTCTGAAATGGACAACCCCTTTAAGTAAAAAGCATGACACCAATCTTGATGGTTAATGCACCCGTCTTACTGAGGGTTTTCGATACAGTATTGGAGGGAAAGAGACGCTCTTTCTAGATGACATTTGATGAGGGTCCTGAAGCGGGTATTTAAAAATGGGTTTTCTAAATCAGAAAACCCCTTTAAATTGCTGACCTATATCAATATACAGAGTTCTAAACTTCCAAGATTCCTTGTTGAATGTTCCTTTTATGTGAAATGTTCATCCAGGTTACATAATACATATATATATTCATATCAAACACTGAGTTGCTTGTAAAAGTGAGTCATACTCTTCTGATCAGGAAGGATCACTTCTCTAAGCTTGAGGTTCAGGGTGTAACTACAGCTACTTCTCAGAAGAGGGCGCTCTTGGAACATTTTAGAAAGCTTTTAGAAAATTGTCCGTCTGTCTATAGTTATAATGGTTCTCTGAACATTAAAGTTTCCGGACAATTATAAATATACATATTAATGATATATAATAAAGGACTCTCTAAGGAGACGATGACATTGCCCTAGATTGTATGCTGGATCAGGGTACTGCTGCTTTAAGAAATGTGAGTTGGCAGTCACTAAGTTAATGGGGGTATTTACAAGGGGATTGATGGAGATCTTGAATTGGAAATTAAGTGAGTCCATGGTCTTGCTGATCTCTGTTCATGGCTTTTGAGTATTGTATTCTGTATGCCTTGATGTTTGTATCTAAGTCACAGGTGGGTGGTTTTACTTAAGAAGCGAGACTGGCATGTTAACTGGCATGTTTTTTTTTATTTTTATCATGTGAATTGCCTTTGTGGGTTCACTCCTGGTATCAGTTATTACTCAGCTCTGCTCTGTCAGTCACTAACAAGTTAAAGGGTTGCCCTCTTTGTAAGAAGGATTTCCAGTTGCTGGGACCCTTGGCCATCATCTGTAATCTGTGGGAGAATCCAGCATCAAGTGTCTAATTTCTCTTCAGCGCCACCACAGGGGATGTGAAGTATTACAGAGTTCTCATTAAAATCAATGGTTTGTCCTTGTAATGTGTAGAGATGTCGGGTCCTCCAGAGTGAGGGATGATCTTTGCAGCCACTTTACATTCTCGCTAATATATAAGTGTCATAAATGGGGACCTCTTTTATTAGTTTAGAAATGGGTTTTTAAAAATTAGTTTTCTAAGCCAGACAAATCCTTTAAATCTGCATTTCACTATGTCAAAAATGTATCCCTCATGGGTCGTAATTACAATTATCTGAAAACATTTCAATTCAGAGTAATATTCATAAAGGATCAATTTAAACTAAATAAATATTTTTTATACCAATTCAATTTAATATTTATTCATTACCTGAATTACCTCCTTTATGGGTAGAAGAGATTTGGATTATATAGGGAAACCAAGAAATCAAATGTACTCATGCTTGCTCTCCCTGTCACCATTAAAGTTGCTTGCATTTTCTCCATTAGGAGAGCATAGTGGACACCCTCTCTCCATTGAAAGAATATAGGTGCTGTTTACAGATCCTATATTTTGTTGACACCGCTGGGGAGAGCAATGTGGAGCATTTGATTTACCTGCATCTGCCCTTATGGGCAAACTTATGCAAAACGTTCCCTTGATGACAAGCTGGTCACAGGTTGTCCTGCAAAAACGGTAAGAGAAACCAGCACCAAGAGTTGCAGCGCCACCACAGTGAATATTAATGATCTGTCCATATAATGCATGGATGTACCGGGTCCTCCAGAGCGAGAGACACTCTTTCTAGTCCCTCTACCTCTGGCTCATAGATTAGGGTCCTAAATGGGCCTTCTAAACCAGACGACCCCTTACAGCATCTTAGAATGTTAACCTTTTAATGACCAGGGCATTTTTCATTTTTGTTTTTCCCTCTTTGCTTTCCAAGAGCCATAGCGTTTTTATTTTTCCATTGACATAGCCGTATGAGGGCTTTCTTTGCGGGACAAGTTGTAGTTTTTAATCGCACCATTTAATGTTCCATATAATGCATTGGTGACTTGTTTTTTTCAGGATTAGTTGTGCTTTTTAATGGCACGATTTTGGGGTACATATTTTTTGATTAACTTTTATTAACTTTTTTTGGGGGGAATAAAAAAACCCTGAAATTCCGCCATTGTTCTATGTGTTTTAAATTGACACCGTTCACTGTGCGGTGTAAATAACACGTTACCTTTATTCTATGGGTCGGTACGATTACGACGATACCACATCTGTAGAGTTTTTTTTAATGTTTTACGACGTTTACACAATAAAAACACTTTTGAACTAAAATTATTTATTTTTGCATCGTCGCATTCCAAGAGCCGTAATTTTTTTATTTTTCCATCAATGTAGTGATTTTTTGGGCTTTTTTTTTTTGCGGGACGAAACGTACTTTTGATTGGTACTGTTTTGGGGTACATGGTACTTCTTGATTAACTTTTATTATGACTTTTTGGGGGGTAATGGAAAAAAATAGCAATTTCGCCATTGTTTTTTGCGTTTTTTTTTATGGTGTTCACCTTGCAGGATAAATTACATATTAACTTTATTGTTTGAGTCATTACGGTCACGGCAATACCATATATGTGTACTTTTATTTCTTTTACTGTAATTTTATGAATAATTTTTATTTCACATTACTTACTTATTTTTTAGCCCCTCTAGGGGACTTTACTATGCGATCTTCAGATCGCTGCTATAATGCTTTGGTATACTTAGTATACCAAAGCATTATTGCCTGTAAGTGTAAATCTGACAGGCAATCTATTGGCATATGTCCAGGGCAGACTTGGGGGCTTTTATCAGGCCCCCGGCTGCCATGACACCCCATAGGAGGCCCGCGATTGCATTTGCGGGCCACCGCTGGGTGACAGAGGGAGCTCCCTGCCTCTGTAAACAAGTTAAATGCCGCGGTCGCTATTTTAAACTTCGATTGCAGTTGTTGGAGCACAAAGTTTAATAGGAGCACAAAGTTGACAGACCGGGGGGCCATGACAACCATCGGTACCCCTCGATCACGATGTGGGTGGTCCACTGGGTTGTCGAAGGGGGCTGGCCCTCTCTTTCTAACAGCTTAGGTGCTATTGACTGTGGCATCGAAGTGGTTAAACAGCTGGGATTAAGGTTATTTTGACACCCGCAGTGTATGGAGCAGGCTCAGCCCATGAGCTCGCTCCATACAGCCAGTCTCCCCTATACCAAACACTGTGGGTGCTCGTAAAGGGCAGTGACGGATTAAGTAGACCATGGACCCTGGGCTGTTACCCAAACTTGGGCCCCCCTTCCGCACTGCTGCCGTGCCCCGCCGTAACTATTTTTAACACTACCTTTTTGGGCAAGCATTAACAAATGGGTGTTACGATTCCCCTTGTCACAGGGCTGTGTCCCTACATACTGACAGTATCACACTGTGCAGGAACACATCCTCCTGACAAGGGGAATTGTCTATCAGTCCTGGACTGCAGAAAGACTTTTTGTGAAATACAAGGATTTCCTATAATAAACATGTCAGGAGAGGTGACAGATTCTTTATAAATCTAGTGACTCACAGGTGAGGACGTCTCAGATTCTAGTAGTTTTTTTCCTCTTTTCTTCTAAACACTGCGCGCCTGAATATAATAATACCACACACTGTAAAACACCACATACACACAGCCCCCTGTACATAGTGCCACACACAGCCCCCTGTAGATATTACACACTCCCATAGATAGCGCCACAAACAGCCCCCTGTAGATATCACCCCCCGTAGAGAGCGTTACACACAGCCCCTTATAGATAGTGCCATACAGTCCCCTATAGAGAGTGCCACACAGCCCTCCCCCTCTTGTAAATAGCGCCAAAAAGCACCCCCTATAAAGAGCGCCACACACATACCGCTGTGGATAGCGCTACACAGCCCCCCCTTGTATATAGTGCTACACAGCCCTCCCCCTTTGTATATAGTGTCACACAGCGCTCCCCCCTTGTATATAGTCTCACACAGCACTCCCCCCTTTGTATATAGTGTCACACAGCGCTCCCCATTTGTATATAGGGCCACACAGTGCTCCCCCTTTCATATAGGGCCACACAGCGCTCCCCCCTTGCATATAGTGCACACAGCACTCCCCCCCTTTGTATATAGTGTCACAGAGCACTCCCCCCTTTGTATACAGGCCCACACAGCGCTACCCTCTCCCTTGTATATAGGGCAATCCAGCACTCCCCCTTGTATATAGTGTAACGGAGCAATCCCCCCCTCCTTGAATATACAAACAGCGATAGTCCCCACCTAAAAAAATATATACAGTTTACTTACCTTACCCCGTGGCGGCCGCCACATCCCCGTAGCGGTCTGTTCACATCACCGCTGCTTCCCCTTCATTTCCCTCACTTGCTCACACTGTGAATCGCTGACACGTTCGTGTCGGCGATTCAGTGTGAGAAAGTGACCGGAATGAAGGGGAAGTAGCGCTCGTACGAGCGGCTGCAACCCCTTCAAAACAGCTGATTGGCGGGGGTCCCGGGTGTCTGACCCCGACCCATCAGCTTCAGCAAGACACTAAAATTAAACTTACCTCCTCTTTGCCCGCAGGTCCTCACTCCATCAAGTGTCGGGGTGCTGTGCACAGCGCATAGTGTCGTGACATTATGCGCTGTGCATAGCGCTGTGACGTCAGAACCTCTGATGCGCTCCAGGAAGAGGAGGGGTAAGTACTGTCAGTTACTATGGTAACAGGGGACGGGTAGTTTATTACATAGGCCCCAGTTACTATAGTAACTTTTCATTGATGTGGTGCGGGGGGCCGCGGGCCCCCCTGGCTGCTGTGACCCCTATAGTTACGCCACTGAATGTGGCTGCCACTAGCACCGGGGCCCTCTCCGGTGCTAGTGACGCCAACGGGCATGAGGGGGCCCGTGAGATCATGTGCGGTTCGGCAGGCCATGGGCCCCCTGGGAGTCTTGGCCCCCCCGGGAGCCTTGGGCCTGGGGCGGCCGCCCGAACCGCCCTAATGATAATCCGCCACTGGTAAAGGGGTTAATAATATCTGTGCACAGAATCTGAGACATATGTTTCCATGGAGTTCATTTTATCATGGTCCTTTGTTCTCTATGGCAATATGGAGGACTTTTTTACCAACATAATAAATTGTAGACTTCAGGAAAGTCCTTTCTTGGCATCATCAATGTAATCTCTGTGTGCATCTTTAGATGGTTAGAGATCTAATTGTCTATTCCTCTTTGATTTATTGTGCCGTATGTTTTTCTCTGATCCAGACAGATCATGTTCCAGGAAAATACTTCCTCTGGGAAACTAAAATTGATGGGAGTGGTGTCTGTATATTCTGTATTGGTGCCAATCACACTGGCAACTGGCATGCTGTAATTATCACACATAAACATATCAGAAATATCTGGGGATTATTATACTGAAGACATGGCCATCCATCCATCCATCCCATATCTATCTATCTATCTATCTATCTATCTATCTATCTATCTATCTATCTATCTATCTATCTATCTATCTATCTATCTATCTATCTGTCTGTCTGTCTGTCTGTCTGTCTGTCTATCTATCTATCTATATTTGGCATATCTATCTATCTATCTATCTATCTATCTATCTATCTATCTATCTATCTATCTATCTATCTATCTATCACGACAATAGTTATGTGTGCAGTATGACAACATTATTTATGTGTACTAGATGGTGGCTTTAGTTTTGGGTACAATATGGCAGAATTATTTATGTGAACTGTATAGTGGCAATAGTTATGGGTATAGTATGGCAGAATTATCTATGCGTGCTTTATGGTGGCATTAGTTATATGTAGAGTATGACAGCATTGTTTATGCATACTGTATTGTGGTATTAGTTATATGTACAGTATGGCAGCATTATTTATGTGTACTGTATGGCAGAATTATTCATGTGTACTGTATGGTGGCATTAGTCATGTTTACAGTATGGCAGCATTATTTTTATTTTGGAATTATTTATTTATTCACTTTATAATGATGCCACTGATTGCATTGCTGGATGCATGTGAATCTATTTATGTATATATATATATATATATATATATATATATATATATATATATATATATATATATATATATATATATATATATATGTAACCATGACCATACCTCTCAACAAAATCCTGCGTATCCCCCCGGCAGACAGCAAAGGAGGTCCTATAAAAAAAAGCCTTATACCCATTCCAGTGACAGCCACACCAGTAGTAGAGAAGGTCTTCAGGCAGGTATACATCTCCCTTGCTTGCTCATGTTTTATAGCATGTGGAGAGGGAGGGCCATGAGTGTTTGTACAGGGGCTAATAGGGGCTTCATGGTACAGTGCATTGAGAAAAACTCATCCGAGCAAGTTCAAGTTTTAATTTACATGCATCTCCATTGAACTTAGTCATTTATTACAGTCTGTATGATTGATTATACTGAACGCATCACTAGAAAGAGTAATACATATCCTGTATCATACTATAAGGAGTGAGTTGGCAGTGAGCAGGTGGAGCAGGATCCTGCGGGCTGTGTCTACACTCAGACATCTCCTGTACAATGGCACAATTAGTCAATGACGGGTAAGCAGAGATTAAGCTGAACCGCAGCCAAAGAGTGAGACGCGCCTGTCGGCTTCCTTCGCGTTAAGTGATTCCTGCCTATTTATCATAATTTCATTCAGTAAAATAAAAAGTAGAAGACACTTTTATGAGACTCCATAAACTGAGTCTATTCACTTTTCATTAACTCAGATATTGAAGTTTTAAATTAAAACAGAAAAATAATCTGGAGATTTATATCTTGTCTCTACTAGTTGTCAGTCAGGCTCCAAGAGTTGGACTGATGCCAACCGTAACCCTTGGGTTAGGACCCGTGATGTCATAGCGCCTAACACACGACTTAAATTAAACGCCCTCCTTGAACACTATTTAGTATTTTTTTTTCTAAATAGGTAAAAAATTCTGTCATGATTAACTTCTAACTATATCTTTATAGCTATTTAGCTTCAAATTTCCTGCAATTGCAGATAAAATTCTAGTCGCCTGTAGTGAACACTAGGGGGAGCTTTAGAGCTTACGGCATACTGTTGATACATTGTACTCAATACTAAAACAGTATGCAGTAAACTCCCACTAGAGTCACACTTTTAACTTTACGGGGTTATTTCAGAACTGCTTTATGCCAGTATTATGACGTTAAGAAGTCACAAATAATAGCGCAGCATGTCTTTTTCCAATTTTACGCCGCTCACGGCACGTTAAAAATGGGCAAAGCTTACCTGGAGGGACTGCGCCACACATGGCCACATAGTTTGTAACTAGCCTAGATTTCACATAAGACAGCCCGAGATGCAACAAATTCATTAGGAGGTGGATCTGGGCTCTGGGTCTGCTGCTGGGGAGAGGGGTCGGAGCGGAAGGTTAATAGGGGTCTTTTTACCCACTTCCTCCCCTGCCCACCCCCCTTTTTATCTTCTTTATTTCTCTTTCTGTTTCTCTTAATATTCATGATAGCTGTTTTTTTTCTAAACTATTTTATCTATGACATTGCTGTTTGTTCATTGTGTGTGCTCTATTGAGCCTGTGACACTGTTTTGGACCAAGGCTAAATTCACACGAACTTGGGGACACTCGGAAGTGAAAAACTTGAAATTTTTCACGTCCAAGGTGCCCCTGTGCGGGTTCCGTTTTCACGCTTCCTCATAGACTTGAATCTATGGAGGGATCCGTGAAAACGAAAGAAAATAGGACACCTTCACACTCTCCGTTGAAACAACAGCCATGTGAACGGCCCCATTGAAATACATGCGTCCTTGTGACGGCCGTTATTTTAACGGCCGTCACACGGACGTAATTTACGTTCGTCTGAATTCGACCTAATGCTTTATTTTTGACCCCTTGTGTTACTCTCCGTCTTTTTCTATCTTTGACACTTTTTGAAAATTGTTTAATAAAGTATTAAAAAAGCTAATAATAATTTGTTGCATTTTACTCTAGCAGCTTTCGGTCTGAGACTAGCATATAAAACGCCAGACTTAATAAATCTGGGCCAATATCTAGGTTGTGACTTCAAGCTCGGTTTCAGAAAAAAACATTGAGGGGTCCCAAGTCCAATTTCTTGGCAGGAAAGTTTGCCGTGTGTTTAAGGGGGATATGCCGTGCATCAATTATAAACGTCCCCTTGAGCGCTTACTGTGGTGATGTGGTTTGTGTGCCCCTCATCTGTGTCCCCTCATCCGTGTCTCCTCATCTGTGTCCCCTCATCTGTGTCCCCTAATCTGTGTCCCCTCATCGGTGTCCCCTCATCTGTGTCCCTCTGTGTGTGTCTTGTCTGTGGTGTGAGTGGACTGAAAGGGGAGGAGTTATAGGGAGGCGGTCTCTGGAGCCAGTGGCAGTTGGTTAGGCGCCATTTTGGAGGGGCTCCTGGTAACACAGTGAGGGAGGAATCCCTGAGTGAAATTGACTTTTCCCTGGCGTCACCATTGATTTCTGGCTCCCTATAGAGTTGTGGAAATCCATGAGTCCTTGACAAGATATAGAGACAGATTGTGCTGTGACTGAGTAGGAGAAGTGTCCCTCCTGTTGGTGTTAGATGCTAAACTGTAAAGTCTCAGTCAGATTTTCTGTGGGGCCTACAAATAGGTCACCTGTCTTAAAACCAGTGACCGCTGAGCGGCTCTGATAAGAAGGTAGTGGTTAGACATTGCAAGGACCCATCACACCATATTCTGCCAAGCTAGTGGGTGGCCCCACAGTGAGCCTCAAAGGCACAAGCGTGAGTAGCGCAAGAGTGACGTGCTCACACCCCATACATAGATTAAGGTGGGACTCCGCTGAGGTTGACCTTACTTGTATACCGCTTCCTCAGTATCTATCTATCTATCTATCTATCTATCTATCTATCTATCTATCTATCTATCTATCTATCTATCTATCTATCTATCTATCCATCCATCCATCCATCCATCCATCCATCCATCCATCCATCCATCCATCTGATTTATCACAACTAGTGTAAAGGTAAAGAGGTGGTTCAGAGCAACCAATCAGGTTTCTGCTTTTGACCAACCAGAGCTCGAATCGGATTGGTTGCTATGGGCAACCCCTCCACTTTTCTTTTGCATTTGTTTTTGGATGAACACAAATGAATGGGGAAACAATCAAACACTAATCATAGCAGGCATGGTGTATTGCAAAATCGTTGCCCGTTTACATAGACAGTGCCCAGCCTGGTACACTGCCACCGTCCATGTACCGTATGAGGAAACCTTCATTGTTTGTATGAGTAGAGCGCTGAGCACTTAAGGGATTAGAAGAAAATACAAGAAGACCTGGGGTGATGCCATCAATTCTGCATGTGGAGACATTGGTGCCGTTTTAAGAGCAGCATGAATGTTCCCGCCTGTTCTACAGAACAAAGGCAGATCCAGGCACATTACAGACACACACCCAGCGCCCCAGTATATTTTCTGTTCAATGTCAGAAACCGCGCTGCTCATTTGTTTGGTCTATAGAAAAAAAAAGTGCACCATATTCAATTTTATTATTACAGACTCGTAGATACTCAAGTATCGCCTTTGTTGTGTTTTAGCCACATAATAGGTTGTCTAATTTAAAAAAAAAATGTCATACACCCTATTGGGGAATTCTGAGTTAATAGAGGAGGGTCTTCTGTTCAGGGTCCTCATCTCTTGACCAGAGTGAAAAGTAGTTACAAAGAGCGTCTCCCTAGAGGACCCAACCTACGTTACACAGTCAACGCATTGATATGAATGTGCACTGTGTAATGCTTAATATCACCTGGGATGGCGCTACAGGGAAATTAAACATTTACTGCCAGTTTACCTGCAGATTACAGCTGATCACTGGAGGTCCCAGCAGCGGGACACTTTGTAATCTGTTTAATTTCAAGGGACTTTAGGGATTGTCCAACTCCCTTTTAAGCTGTAGTAGCTGAAATCTTACTTTAAAGGGAAACTGGCATTCGATTTTAGGGCACTAAACCACCAGCATGGTGTTATACTGCTGGGGTTTAGCGTCCTAAACATGCCCTCCCAAAGTTGCCCTATTTAGCGTTTTGTCTACGCCGCATGTAAATGACCAGAGAAGAGTCCTGAGAGGAGTTTAACGGCATCCTGCACATGCTCAGATATAGCCGAGGCTGGTACAAAAGGCTAAAATAGACAGTTTTGAGAGTGGCATGTTTAGACCCCAGCAGTATAACATCATGTTGGGGAACTAGTGCCCTAAAATCTAATGCCAGGTTCCCTTTATAGGGGTTGTCTGCTTTAGATAAGCCCTTTTTCATATGCCCTATTAGGACAAATGGATGTAATGTGGCAGGTCCTTCGATTAGGAACCAGAGCTTATTGTAGTGGACAATCCCTTTAAGTATTTAGAAACCCTACATTTCTTATCTTACCCCCATGTTGGGGGTGGCTAGCCAGAGTTTTATAATTTACCACTCTCTCTCTCTCTCTCTCTATATATATATATATATACATATGCTGAAAATAGAGTGAAGATCACTTCAAGATATATTATAAAATTAACCCGAACAGTATAAAATATGGAATTCAGAATAAATGCTAGGATTAATAAACCATAAAAGGGCAATTTACTATAGATAACTATAGATGTTATGTATAATACTTTAATAATTAAAAAATAATTAAAAAATAATAATAACAAATTGTTGTTAGGACTTAGTCAGACAGATGTGTGCAAAATCGACCGTAAAAAACTGCAGTTTTTCATGTCCAATTCTCACCAGTGCGAGACCCATTTTCACGGATCCCTCTTAGACTTGAGTCCTATTTTGTCCTTTTTTTTCACGGTCCCTTCACATGGTCCGTTAACACAACGGCCGTGTGAACAGCCCCATAGAAATACATGCAGACGTTAAAAAAATGGCCGTCACATGGACTATTAATACGTTTGTCTGAATAAGCCTTTAGATTCATTTGTCAGACACTCAGCAGATCGGCACTGGTCATATAATGCCAGACACAACCCATATAGAGCAGTAACCAAACCCCAGAGCTTTTGCCGAAAGGGTCAACCATTTTTAGGGTTGACGCTTATATTTGGTCATTAAAGGGGTTGTCTCATGTAGACAACTCCTTTCTATATGCCCTATTAGAGCATATGGACGTCATAGTAGGGGGTCCTCCATTTGGTACACCCATCTTTTAGAAGAGCCATAGTCGGAGCTGTTCTGTAAGAGCGGCTCTTGCTCTGGCGGACCCGGCTCGTCCATGTCTTTCATGGTCGACCATTCATTAGGATGGTCGCCATGTACTACATATGTCCAGCTACAAATGTATGGTCAGATGTGGCCTCCCCTAGCAATAGCAGCTGATCTATGGGGGTTTGACAAGCTGGACACGTGGCGAGCAGCTGATGTGTATTGAATCATTTGTTGATGGATGGTTGTTACGGCAAACATTTTGGCGTGGCAGCCGAAACTATTTTCTGTGGGGATATTAGAGGTTGTAATTAACGGTTCCCCAAACAGGCTTTCAGGATAGTGATGTTTCCTGGAAGATTGGGTGTGTCCCACATTCAAAGGGAGAGTTAAGGAAAAATATTTCTTGCTACAGATGGCTTTATACATGCAATAGGTTTTTTTACCAGTATCATGCCATGAACGTAGAGCCAGCTGACTTTAATCTTGAACCATAGATATAGGATTTCGAAGATACCCTGAAGTATCAGTATTGACTGACTTGGAAACCCAAGTTTAGTGGCACTATATAGCAGTCATATTTTGGCACGGCAGAGCACTGGCATTTAACTACAGTATAACACTAGTTTTTGGACAGTGTATGGTGGTATTGTTTGGGCACTAAATGGCACTGTTATTTGGACACTGTTGGTATTATTTGGGCATTGTATCGTATAGTAATTCGGACACTATATAGCGATATTATTTGGGCACTGTTATTTAGGCCCAGTATGAATTTATTATTTGAGAACTGTATGGTGGTTTTATTTGGGTACTGTATGACACTGGTCCTTCTGAAGCAGGTCTCCCTTCTGTCCCTTAAAAAAAATATTAAACTTAAAGATGACCTATCAGCTCTCCTGACATGCCAGTTTTAGTAAATAATTGTATTCCCCATAAAATAAAAATTCTGGAGCATCTTTTCTTAGAGCTCTACATTGTGATGTTCCTCTGTTATTCCTCCTACAAATGTATGAATAAATTGACAACTGGGTGTTACCAGTTGGGGGTGTGTCCCTACACAGACTGACAATGTCCAATCAGTGCTGACAGAGTGAGACTGTGTAGGGACACACCTCTTTGACAAGGGAAATGGTAACACCCAGTTATTAATTTATTCATAATTTTCTAGGAGGAATAACAGAGGGATGGCACAACACAAAGTTCCAAGAAAGTATGTTTCAGAATTTTTATTTAATGCGGAATACAAGTATGTACTAAAGTAGACATGTCAGGAGAGGCGACAGGTTGTATGTAAAAGGATTGTCTTAGTGAGACAACCCTTTTAAAAATGTTTTACTCCGTGACCCTCCTTAGACCTTGATGCAGTCGTGATGCTGTGATCTCCAGAAAATAAACATAGAAAGCCAATCGCTAATGACAATGGATCAAGAACACAAAGGGGCTTCCAGTCTCTAGCGTGGCATTGATTTCTGAAGCAATGTATTGAAAGAGCAGCGTAGATAATAATTTAATAGTTTGGGTGGATTCTTCATGTACGGATTATTTCATATTGCGGGTTTTAATGATTTTATTTCTCATTCTAATCATAGTTCTTAGAAACAAGACAACACCTCTAACAATTCTCACTGCAGAGGAAATGCCAGACAAATGATGAAATCTGGGGCGTTTTATTGTTTATTATTATAATTTTTCATACCAAAGTTTATTATTATACTGGGATATCATGTCATGGTTTAAATGCGATTTTCTTATTTTTTTTAAATAAAATATTTTTATTGGATTTTTTTAGAATACACAGTCATAATCATATAATCATACAATAATACAAAGACAGGAATACCAATCTCGGGCGATAATAAATACAGCCTGACAATGTCAACATAATCATGAATGTTAAGTCAGTGAGGCAACTATCCAGTTGTCATCCCTGTTGGCATGTAAACACTGTTATTGCTATTGCTGGGTATCCCTGTATACAGAATTACAGTAAATCATTTAACTAACTAACGACCGAAAACTGGAGCCTAGTGGAACAGTACACAAGCCGCTAGTTGATGACATGGAAAAAATATAGATATTATGTTCTTGAAACCTTCATTGCCCCTAAAGTGCCCTTCAGGTCCTCAATCAAATACCAAGGCGATCCTGTGAATGGGCCAATGATGTCCCTTCGTTCCGAACTAGTGAAGTGATTTGTAAGAAATAGCTTCCATTTCTCAAAGAATTTCTTTCCCCGTGTGTCTTTATGTTGTAAGATGCTGGTTCGATCTAGGTAGAACAATCTCCGCAACCCCTGAACAACCATACTCTGGTCTGGAACATCTGCTATCAGCCAATTCTGGAGTATACACCTCTTTGTCACCATAAGTGTGGCATGAGCTATGGGGGAAAGATGTGTCACTTCTGCCTCTTCCTGTTCTCCATCGTATTGTACATGGAATAAGACCTCCATTGGTCACACAATCCCTTTAAATTTGCCCACTTGCTGCAATAAGGATGCTATCTCCCTGCAAAATGGCTGAATGTTGGCGCAGGCCCAAAGGCCATGATACATGTCCGTTCTTGGGGTACTGCACCTAGGACAGGATGTTTTCCTATCTGGTTGGGAGACGGAAGGGGTTAAAGTGAATGCATATATTGCTTGATGGATGATCTTCAATTGGGTTTCCCTCCAATTCTCGTTGTGGACATGAGCCCTGAAATCAACCAGCTCCATTTCAATATGCTTTTCAATACCTGGCAAGCTAAACAGTTTTTCCCATCTCCCAAAGGCCTGTGCAGGGGACATCTTCAGTAGTAACGGTCTGAGAGTACTATATAGTTGTGAAGTGGAGCATCTGTGAGTGCCCGAGAACCATGAGTCAAACATGTTAGATGGAACCTCATCAGCTATATCTACAAGTTTAGTTTTCCAGTGAGTGTATTTGCAAATATTGTAAATGCTGATGCTGTACAAAATTATATCTGGTCTGCAGGGTCAGCCACCTCTTTTCATGTTCATGGAACATATCCCCCAAAGTTGTTATCCCTCCCTCTCTCCACTTTGACAATAGTTTGTTAGATCTTCCCGCTTCAAACTCCGGGTGCTGCCATAAGGGCATATGTTTTGAGATACGGTAAGAAAGATTATAATGTTTGCGCAATATTTTCCAGGCAATGATGGTATCTCGTAACAGAGGCGACTTCTTAACGGTTTCGGGAGAAATGCAAATGTTGTGTGCACCAGAGCCATGAGATCCCAAGGTTCTGCTAGCTGCCTCTCCAATCTAGTGTTAGAATGAAACCCTGTGCCATGTTTCCAATCTAGCAGGGTGTCTGCTCAAACACGCCAGGTTATACCCCCGGATGTTGGGAAAATTGACCCCTTCCTCAGCCTTCCGCATCATGAGTTATGTGAGCGCTATTCTCGATTTCCCTCCCCCCCAAATAAATTTGGTAAAGGATGAATTGAGTATATTAAGTATAATGCTTAACCAGAAGAGGGATGGTCTGTAGTGGATAAAGCAATTTCACAAACCCCAACATTTTGACCAATCAACATCTTCCCAAGAGTGAAAGAGGTAAGCTGTGCCATCTCAGAAGATCAGCTTGGATGACATGAATCAGAGGAGGATAATTTAGATCATAAAGGGAGTTAGGCACACGGCCCACCTTGATACCCAGGTAGGTTATATTAGACTTCGCTATCTCAACATCTATAGTGGCTACGGACCGCCTAAATTTGAAATCCTGCGTCCCTAAACCCAATAACTGACATTTTGACATGTTAACTTTGTAACCTGAATAGCTCCCAAAATCATGCAATGCCCGGAAAATATGCGGAACATCCTGTAGGATTTTAAAGAAATAAAAGTATGTCATCTGCAAATAACGTTTCTTTGACCTCCGTCTTCCCTACCTTTATACCCCTATACAGATTGGACGACGCCAAGTAGCGTGCCAGAGGCTCCAAAGCCAGATTGAACAATAGAGGCGACAGCAGACATCCCTGCCTAGTACCTTTGTATAAACGGAATGGTTGAGATAAAAAACCTGGGGTGGAAATTCTAGTCTTGTAAATGTGGTGTAATAAAGCCTTGAAAGCCCCAGTTATCCCCATCTTATCCAAGACAGCATCCAACCATTTCCATCTGACATTGTCAAAAGCTTTCTCCGTATCTAGTAAAAGTAATGCTGGATGTTCCTTAGGAAATGGACTATGCTGTACCCTATCTAACACTGCAAGGACTGTCCTGATATTAGTGACCGCCGACCTACCTTTAATAAAGCCCACTTGTTCCGGGGCTATGAGATGTGGCATTATAGTCGCTAGCCTATTCGCAATAATTTTAGAAAGGAGCTTGGCATCTACATTAATAAGTGATATGGGCCTATACGACGAACGGCAATAAGGGGGTCCTTTCCAGGTTTTAACAATAATTTCACATAAAACGTGTCTGCAGATGGTGGTAATCCCTCCTCTCCCAAAGCATTGTTAAATAAAGAGACCAAAGTCTCAGTCACCTGTTCCCTCATTGCTTTAAAAAAATCTCCGGTCAAACCGTTTGGGCCAGGTGCCTTCGCATTTTTCAAGTTCCTAATAGCTCTATCTACCCCCTCCTTAGTAACCCTGGCGTTTAGGAATTGTAACTTTTCCGCGGAGATGACCGGTAAGGTGGCCTTGTCTAACAGTGTGTCATGTAACTGAGGGGAAGATTCATCTGAGTACAGTTCCTCATAAAAACTAGCCAGAACAGCATTAATATGAGAAGGATCACATGTATCTCGCAATTTCGCTATGCGTTGTGTTGGACGTTTTCCTCGAGCCACAGTTGCCAGTAACTTTCCCGCCTTATTACCAAACCTGTGTAGAATAGCTTCAAAATCACGGTTATGTGACATTTCTTTGAGAAGCACATTCGTCAAAGGATTGTTTGGCCTGAATCCAAGCCTGTCTAGCCTCTATTGTAGAATGTGTCAGGTATGCTGTATAAGCTGTCCTCAATGCAGCACTAGAGGAATAACATTTTTGCGGTATTTCCCTTTTTTTGCTCACTGAGTATGCAAGTATCCTCCCCCTCAGCACAGCCTTGGCCGTATTCCAAAAAAGTGAGGGATCATCCCTGTGTCCTGAATTCGTTGAGGTGTATTCCAACCACCATCCCCGCAACAGTCTTACAAAAGTGTCATCAGACGCAAAATGGGCCGGGAATCGCCATATAAAATCTCACCCTCTGGGATAGGTTTCCTGAAAAGATATCCGTACCGGGGCAGGATCTGAGATCACTAGATCTCCTATATCAGAAGACCCAACGCTGGAGACATGAAAAAATAGTCTATCCTGGACCTAGACTGTTGAGCATGGGAGTAATGAGTAAATTCTCTGGCATCAGGGTTACCTATTCTCCAAGGATCTATTAAGTGCGTGCTTTCCAGCAAAGGTCCTAACACTCTGTCATGTTTTCTGGGGGCCCTTCTAGGAATGGACTTAGGGTCGTGTGTGTTGTGTGAGCGCCTATCCACTCTGTGGTCAAGAACAGAATTAAAATCCCCTCCCACTACTTTGTGCAGGACAGTATCTGACAATAAGGACCCTTCCAAACTGTTAAAGAATGAAACATTATCGCTGTTAGGTCCATACACATTATAAATGCATAATACCCAGCAAGATGTGCTTAGGGCAACATGGAGCAGACGTCCTTCCGTGTCCGAATCTGTATGTGTTACCTCATGTACCAGGTTTTTATTTATCAAAATAAGAACCCGCGCCTTACGGCCACAAGCTGAAGAGCCGTACACTGAGCCCACCCACAATTTTTTCATGCGGTGGAAGTCACTCTCCTCCAAATGAGTTTCCTGAAGAAGATTGATATCTGTATGAAGTTTTTTTAAGTGGCGGAGTATCATCATTCTCTTATTAGGGGATCGAAGCCCCTTTACATTCCAAGAGGTCAGCTGCATAAACTAAGTGTCACTAAAAGGTTCAATAATGACCAGTCATAAATATCTCTGGCTAGGCAAGAATGCCCCACTACCTTGGTAGCTGCTCGGTGGTATCTGCTCCAGTTTGCTCCCAACATTACAATAACAACATGAATAATCAACACAAGAAAATGAACATAACCCATGAGAACAAAATACCCAACCAGGAATGTCCACATCAATCCCAGTGAAACAAGCATCAGTTCGGCATACATGACTTCAGTTTTTTCTGATCTGTGACCCAACCCCTCCCCTTTCCGCCCCTGCATGTTCCAGATGTAGACATCAGATTCCAAGACAAGTTGGTCAAACTAAACAGTAGAAGAACAAATGCCTATGTCTAATAAAACAGGAACCTCTTCAAGTAAAGGTCAACCAAACCAGTGACCACATGTATGTAAGGCACAATCAAATGCAGTCTTTCATCACACATGATATACTTATCAGTCTGGGATGGTTTCAATCAGCTTGTCCAAACGTTGTCGATGTAGAGTCTTGGACGATTCTGCCCGTTGTTGCTTGGGTGAGGGAGCACGAGTTATTTCAGACCAAGTACAGTCCCGTGGAGGAGAAGGTGATGAAGGAGGACCATCCCCTCCAGATCCTTGACTCGTAGTCTCCGCTCCGAGAACCAGGGATCTTGTCCACGTAGATTGCCGCTTCCTCAGGCGTGTGAAATACCTTGATGGAGCCATCCATCTGCGTGATCACCAGGGTAGCCGGATATTGTAGCTGAAATTTGATTTTGCGTTTGTATAGGGAGGTGCAAATCCCTCCAAAGGATCTCCGACGCCGCGTGACCTCTGCTGAATAATCTGCAAACAGGATAATTTTTGCTCCCCTTATATGTAAAGGGGTATTACGATTTCTGAAAGTGCGCAAAAGTTCCCCTTTATCATTGTAATCCACGTAGCGCATGATCACCTGTCGTGGTCTGGTTTGCGACTCTCCTTTTGCGTTGGCTATCGGACCCGCAGGGCCCACTAGATGTGCCCTTTCCACTCTGCATGATCTAGTCAGACCCAACGCTTCTGGCAGCTCCGTCTCACAAATCCCCTGGAGAAGCTGTGGTCTAATATGCTCAGGTAGTCCGACAATCCGTAAATTATTCCTTCTGGAACGATTTTCGAGTTCTTCCAAACGATCCCTGAGCTTGGTGTTATCTCACATCAGACCTTTAATGCAGGTATGGGCCCCTGCAGAGTCATCTTCCATGAGGCCAACACGCTGTTCCAGCTCATCCAGTCGGGTGCCATGAGACGTGACCTCATTTTGAAGTTTCTGGAGCGTCGTTGTTACTGTGGCTATTAAGGAATCCCGAATATCAGGGGCCAGCTGAGTAGCAACCTCTATCGCCAACTTCCGGTAGTCCAGCGGTGAGTCAGTAAATACCGACGGCATTATCACCTCCCCAGGGAGTAATGGGCTTTGAGGCCGACTCTGTGGGAGTGATGGCTGCAGCAGCGCCGCCATCTTGGATTGCGCCTCACCTCGTGTGCTGTGTCCAGCCGGACAGGAAACCTCTCTGCTGCCGCTCCGAAGGAGATATCTCTCCATAAACCCTCCGGTTCTTCTCACTGAGCCCTCAGCTGAATGCCGAGGCACTTAAATCCTGCAGGTGTGTGGCGGCGGAGGGTCGGGGGATCAGGGCTTCAGGAGTTCACCTAATCCATCACCACATCCCAATGCCGGAACCGGAAGTCTAGATGCATTTTTTTGCTGCAAATTGCGTCAAACTGGGCCAATTTACAAAAATTGCTGCAAAATAATTCTTTTTTTTCCAGGAATTGTAGTAAAAAAACGCACAGTGAGATCCCAGCCGAAGTGCTGATGCCAATTATATAATCAACATTTCACCTATATACTGTATGACTCCCACAGCTAGCTGTGTCCAAAAGTACTCAATTGTCCCTAGATCCGATTCAAGTAAATTATGATAAGCATGAACAGTAGCAAAGAAAGTATGAAGAAATGGCATGGGATTGAGCATTGCTTCAAGGAAATGGGTAGCATGGTAAAGCTATAATGGGCACACTTCTATAGAGTGTGCACTTTAGAGGTAAACATTAGGATATGAGTGGGCATTGTCAAGATGCAAGCACGTACCTAGGTATGAGACTTTATGGTAAAAAGAATAACAGGGTCACTTGAATAGGGATGAGTTTCAATACGTCACATCCCATAGACACACGTGGGGCTGTCTCTGGAGAAGAACAGACCCATTTTTTCTAATTTCAGGCAATCCCTTTAAAGATATATAGGAGTAAATACATCTCTAGCATAATGTATTTCCAAGTCATAATAGTAGGTCAACCAATAAAACATAAAACCAGCAATAATACTGGACTGTGAGTATCACCTGCTCTGTGATGTAAGCAAAACCTGTGTGTGGATACTAAACATTCAGCCCAGTATTTAGTAGGAACTCTTGTGATGGTACAAGTTGTGACTATAATTAACAAAACTATTTGGGTATGTTCACACAGGGTGGATAGGTTGGTAAGAATACACAGATAATCAATCCGCAGTTA
Organism: Rhinoderma darwinii; assembly: GCF_050947455.1. Lineage (NCBI taxonomy): Eukaryota > Metazoa > Chordata > Amphibia > Anura > Rhinodermatidae > Rhinoderma > Rhinoderma darwinii. The sequence continues at coordinate 20,236,277 of NC_134699.1, forward strand.
ATCCGCTAAGTGTGAATATACTTGCTAATAGTTATAATACAAATATTTCAGGGCAGCATATGATTCTCTAATCAATGTTGTAGTATATACCTGATCATGTATGAAGTAGCTCAAAGTTGGACTGATCACAAGAGTACTAAAGGATTCTCCGATGGTCCAGGATGTGACACAATAACAGGACCCAAAGGTCCAGCAGAAGACAACCCATTTGAAGGTGACCTTGAGGCCAATCAGTTGCCATTCGGGTCTATTTCTTATGGTATGATTCACAAAATAACCCATTACACTTTATTGATGATATGTTCTACGTATACAACTAAGTTTACACTGTAATTATAAGTGGACATGGACATGTTCTGTACATGTTCTGGAGGATGGGCCCTCAGAATTATATTTTGGTTGGCCCAAGGAACCCCAGTCAAGATACTGTGCTTGGACCATGTAGCCTACGAAATTGAATGGACCTAAAAGATGCTTGGATCTTGTCATTCATTTTGCTAGAACTACATGAAGTAGGTCAGTGGAGGATCTACATGGCCATCACTTATCTATATAGAGATAACATGTCGTCTATGGAAACAATAATGACGGGTGGGATATGTGACACTAATAAATTCCGAGACCAGATATATATATAGTATGTGAGTGTTAGTGGTTCTGGTGATCATAGATGTAACAGTAGTAATGTTGTATTACCTGTTATCCTAGGAGGTGGTAATGTAATATGAAATTTACCTGTTGACATGTGACTAGAGGGTTAACAGTATTAAAGATGCAGCCATGAATTGTTGTCTGGAACAACAATAGATCCAATTTCAGTATAATTCCTAAACTTTCCAGAATTGGGAGGGGTCAGCGTATTTCTTACCTGGTTAAGTGTAGAAGAATGTCAAAAGCATAGCCTTGGGGCCAGGAGCCTCCCTGACTCAATGTGAATCAGAGCTTTTGTTTTAGGAACTAATGCAGTACACACATACAATACCTGCTCCTGGTTGAGTGAAAGCACTTTGTGTAAGAAGGTTTAAGGGGGGGGGGGGTGTAATATGATGAAACGCTTACAGGTTATTCTCACAAACCAATGAGGTAATAATGAATCCCGCTTCTCTCGCAAATGTTGGCACGCAAATCAAAGCGGATGACTCTGCTGAAGGACCAAACCTTACGTGGAAGTCACACCCACATCCTCTTGTATAAAGAGAAGGATGGAAAGTCTGGGTTCCTGCACTCAACTAATCATCCCAGGTAGCACTTAGAAAGGCAGGTGTTACATTTACATCATGTCCTCATACAGTATTAGGCAAACATCATCCTCAGGATCCTCAAGTGGCTTGGGATTAGGTGTCCTTGGTGGTGGCTCAAGCAGATTGTCTGTGGGTAGTTACAGGGCACCCAGCATCCATGGAGGAAGTGGTGGCAAAAATATTTCCATCTCCACCTCTAGGATGCATTCCTCTGGGGCTAGTGGTTATGGAAGTAGCTTCGGTGGAGGATTTGGTGGTCTAGGCAGTGGCATGGCTGGCAGCTTTTCATCTAGTTATGGTTATGGCTTTGGAGGTGGACTTGGTAGTGGAGAGGGTCTTCTAGCTGGAGGTGAGAAGGAGACTATGATAAACCTGAATGACCGTCTGGCTTCATACCTGGACAAAGTACGCTCCCTGGAGAAGGCCAATGCCCAGCTGGAGGTTAAGATTCGTGAGTGGTATGAGAAACAAGCACCAAGCCCAGAACGTGACTACAGCCAATATTACAAAGTGATTGAAGATCTTCGTAACAAGGTAGGAGAAAATTCTTTAAGTATGTTGCTAGTTCCTTCCACATAAATCATGTTATATATGCAATTATAAATCAATGTAGTTTATTTTCTTATACTCCACATTAACATATTGTAATTTTAATATGTGTATGAAATATTGTTTTCTGTGTAATCTATTTGTATTATTCAAGTACAAATGGAGTCCAAAATAGGCCCATGAGTAAAAATTACAATATATGATAAGTTTAATATGTATAGCCAAGATTTACTGAAACTGACTTAAAATTTGTTGTACTCACATTCTACTGTAGCAAACTGATGATATCATCAAACAGAGACTGTAGACTTCCCCTTCGAGGTGACATCATTAGATACTTTCTGATTGTGTAACTATTTATATTGCACAACTACCTTCCCATACCATCCTCCCATCATTGCCACATAACGATGATGTCATCAACATGAGGCATGAAAGACTGTGTGAGTTAAACATGTGGCACAGAGTAATTTACTTCATTCAAATTCAATTACAGTACATTGTAAAAAAAAAAAAAGGTCACTATATATACACACAAATATGAGATATCCTCTTGCTGAGGCATGGTGTCTGGTTCTGAAATAGCTTTTATCATGATAACTTGGTAAGGAGAAAAAGTAGAAGTTTCAATAGGAATTACAGCCTACTGTCACCCAGGGCATGACAAACTGACTGCCTTGACCCCCAGACTAGGAACAATGATGTCACCATGGCTGGTGATGTCACTTAATGTAATACTTAGGGTTAGTTATATGGTGCCAATATGATCTTTAGCGCTATACATATCAGTTCCTGTCCCCAATGCGGTTCACAATCTAATATCCCTAATACAAAAACAATGAGGGGCATTTTGGAGTACCGGGGAGAACCCACATAGGTAGAACATACAAAGTTCATGCTGATTTTGGCCTTGATCAGATTCAATTCCAGGACCCCCATATGCAACTGTTTTGGGAATGAGATATACACACAATTATAATAATGTGCTAGATATCACACCTAGAATATGTTTTTGTCTGAATTCTTAGATCCTCAATGCCACCATGAACAATGCCAGCACTCTCCTGCAGATTGACAATGCTAAGTTAGCCGCTGATGACTTCAAGACCAAGTAAGATTTGTTCCCTATGTTTTAAACTGTGACCTTTCAGTCAACTTATCTTTTGGTGATTCTTTGTCACTAAAAGATCTATCCAGCATAAAGACTCATCACCACACATGGACAATAAATTTATATATCGATAACAATATATATTTATTAAAGGGGTTCTACGCTTTGGCCAATCCCTACTTGTTAAATAAAGCCTCTTGATCAGCTTTAATCTGTGGGGAAACCTGTCAGAAAGTGTTCAATTTCCCTGCAGTGCCACCTCAGGGCAAATTAAGTATTACATGGTGGCCATTCAAATCAATGGGCTATCTGTGTAATGCAGGACAGGACAGGTCCTCCAGAGAGAGAAGCGCTATATAACTGCTTTCCACTATGGACAAGAGATGAGGATCCTGAATAGGGGACCCGCTCTATCAACCCAGATTCCCTAATATGGTGTATGAAAATAGGTTTTCTAAACTACACAACCCCTTTAAGCTTGTATGTCTGCATTTTGCTATCTTCAACAGAAAAATCACATTTTGATTTGCCTCCTTTCAACAAGGTATGAAACTGAACTGTCCATGCGTTTGAATGTTGAGGGTGACATAAATGGTCTACGCAGAGTCTTGGATGAACTGACCCTTACAAGATCAGATCTGGAGATCCAGATTGAGAGCTTGAAGGAAGAGTTGGCTTACTTGAAGAAGAACCATGAGGAGGTAGGACTGATCATCAGAGAGATTAGGAAATAATGGATCAGTTTAATCAGGAAGTATTTGAATAGATGCAGATCATGACACAAATTTGGTTGCATAGGAAATAAACGCTCTCCGTGGACAAGTTGGTGGCCAAGTGAATGTAGAGATGGATGCTGCCCCGGCTGTTGACCTGACTAAGATTTTGTCTGACATGAGAGACCAATATGAAGTAATGGCTGAAAAGAACCGCAAGGAAGTTGAGGCCTGGTACTTTAAGCAGGTGAGAAAAAAAAATGTTTCCTTAGGTTGTCTCAATAATGGTATGTTCTAGTTGCCAGTCATGAAAAGCAACATATTAACCCGCCATTTTTAATATTTATGTCTTAGACAGAGGAACTGAGCAGAGAAGTTGCAAGTCACAGTGAACAGATCCATTCCAGCAAAACAGAAATGACCGACCTTAGACGTACCCTCCAAAGCCTAGAGATTGAACTTCAGACACAGCTAAGCATGGTGAGATCTTGTTCCAACATTATCCATGATATGTCCCATCACTTACGTTACTATACAGCCTAAACATTACTCTCTACTATAGAAAGCAGCACTGGAAGGAACTTTGGCAGAGACAGAAGGCCGGTATTGCGTGCAGCTATCTCAGATACAGGATATGATCGGCAGTGTGGAAGCTCAGCTTGCAGATTTACGGTCAGACATGGAACGCCAGAGCTATGAATACAAGATTCTCATGGACGTGAAGACCCGCCTGGAACAAGAGATCGCAACCTACAGACGTCTCCTGGATGGTGAAGATGCCAAGTAAGTAGCAATATGATATTGACCATTAAAGAGTTATCATTTGGTTAGGCCACAACCAAAATAGTTTTTCTGGAGCCATATTGATAATATCCAACTAACAAATTAGAGTTATTAGAGCACTGGTGTCCAGTTAGGCCCCAGAGGCATCATTTGAAGTTCCTAGGCCCTTGCACCTAATACAAAATCTGTAACCTGGTCCTCCAACCATTATGTATCATTCATAGCACTGGTGCTGTAATTGGCAGAGGGGCTGTTGGGTCCCCTTGGGCAACAGGGCCCAAATATAAATGCTAGGCACTGAGAGAGTTGTTGCGTACATTATGTCTGACTTATTTGGTATTATAATACCTATCTCCTTTGATGATACATACTTTCTTCAGACTTGAATCATTCCATTGTACTGTTAGGAAACCCTTCGGGGCCTATTGTGTGCTGTCAATCTGAGATGATGCCAAATATTTTTTGTTTTAAAAACAGTGGATCACTATTCATTTTCTCTCTTATTTTCTTTTCCAACAGCATCTCATACAAGGAATGTAAGTACATTGTATTCTCATATTTTTAATTAAAATGTTATTAAGTTAGGATTGAAATTGCCGAGATGTGCCAGTGGGCACTGTTCTTGGACAGCAGTGGTCTTGATCATAACTGTGTCTTAGACCCCATGCACAAGACCGTAAAATCGTCCGTAATTACGAACCCATTTATTTCTATGGCCGACGGACACCTTCCCATATATCTACGGGAAGGTGTCCGTGTCGTAGAAACTTTCCGAAAAAAATAGGACATGTCCTATTTTTTTATTTTACGGACCGTGCTCCCATATTTCATATGGGACAGTAAATGCGGAAAAAGTTGTCCACGGCCGGCCGTGCCCCTAATTACGGGTTGTAATTACGGGCACGGTCGTGTGCATGGGGCCTTAAAGAGTATCACACTTTTAGTAGGATACTTTAGATTATATAATAGGCTTGTGGAATACCTTTTGGTCAAAAACAGTGTGCTAGATGGCAGCTGCTAGGTGGCACGACTACCAGTCTTCCACTTTCTCCAGTTCATATATGACCTGGTGCTTTTTGGCTTTCATTCTGAATGACCTCTGTTTTACTCGGGTAGTTCTTCATTCTCCACACAGTTCCATGATCTCAACTATCATTACATACTATCCAGATGTAGACAAGATTTAGCTTGTCAGATGTAGCAGAGCTAAATACGTTATTTGGTACAATTCATAGTGATATTACCTTGTGTTATCTGTGGTTTTACACAGGACTACAGGCTAATCTTAGCTCAGTTATCATGATACATTTACAATAGAGCCATACATTATGCACATGCAAAATCAGCACAAAGGGGAAGGGGGTATTTATAAAAAAATATATATATTTAAAGACTCTGTTTTGAATAATTCGATAGCTCTCTGTAAAATTGTTAGAATTAAAAAAATATTAAAATTTTTCCACTAAACTATTTTTTTTATAATCACAGCCCCTCAAACCGTACGTAACGTCCGCACCATTATTGAGGAGACCGTTGATGGAAAAGTGGTGTCATCACGGGAGAAGGTCCATCAAGCCGCCTTCTAATCTAAACCTGTCTCCAAACTCAGCACAGATACCTGAATGAGTCAGATATAATATGTCTAATATAACATGTTCCAGCGGCAGCCATCCCAGTGTACCCCAGTTGTTCAGGACTAACAAATCCCAGAATGTTCTGCTAGTTGGCAGGCACATGGGTATATGAGGTTCTACAACAGCTGGAGAGCCATAGGTCACACAAACCAAGCCTACTCATGAATTATTATTAGTAATAACATCTCGGGTTGACCGGTCACCAGTATCTTGTGCTGAGTTAATCACTGGAGTCACTGACGCCAATGTAACGCCTGTGTTTTCATAACCAGATGATACAACTTGTGCAACTTTTTGAGGCCTCTTTATTTTCTATATCTAATAAAGTTATCTGCTTTTTCATGCACTTTTATGTTGTCTGCCTAGTTTAATTTTTTCTAGTAAATCCTGAATAGAACTAAACCTAGAGTAGACACAGACATAACCTAGAATTAAAAGATAACCGCTGACAGCCTTTAGAGGGAGCTAAGGAGCTTACTGTATACGGTTTATACACTGAATACTCAGTAATATAGAAGTATACACTGGAAAGTGGACAAAGTGGATTCACTAAACCAGAATCGCTTTGGGGTGCAAAGTCTAAGGATCACCCCTCCACCTACAGTAGGTCTTGGAGTTTTCCGGCTGCAAAGGACAAACAGAACAATTGACACGGAGATAACTTTTTTGTACACAATAGGGGAAGACCAAGAGTCAGACGGCATCTCCGTTCCTTTGCTGACAATCTGTGGAGCGCACGTGCATAGGCTCTTCCTGAGCAGCAACTGGGGTGTTATTGAGTATAGGAGCTAGACGAGCGAAATTTTGAGTATGTTCCTTTTCCTGAGATCTCTTCTGGAACTGAAATCCCACTGGTAGCCAGGAAATCCAGAGCAACCAATGCAGAGAACGAATGGCATTACCAAATATTCATAGTGCCCACCCCGGATGTTGAGGACAGTTTTCCACTCGTCTCATTCCAACCCTTTATCCACATTCTCTGGAAGGGGAAAAGTGGAAATTGCCTTCAACACCCAGGGCGGGTAACTCCAAGGCCTAGTTAGAGGGAAGATTCCTTAGACTTCACATCCCAGGCTATCCAGGGACAAACTGATAGCGGCTGTGGATCCACTTCTCCAGTGAGAAATATAACGTGCAGTAAGCTCCTCATAGTGGTGTCTGTAGGCAGCCAGAATTGTATATTTTAATCTGCATAGGGGTTGTGTTTGGTGCTCTGCAAATTAATGTGACAGAATTTTTGTAACTAAAAACGACATCGAGTGCCCCGTTTAGCCACTTGTGCCACCGAACCAATGATTCCTGGGCTCCCTCTGCTAGCCCCAGCGCTTCTCAGATAATCTGATGCACACTGTGCTTTGGTAGTCCAAGACACACTTCCCTGCCATCCGATTGCCAAGGGCCGCTCACGTGGGCAGCACTAGTCAATCAGATAGCAGGGAAGAGGGTGGAGGACAGTAGAGGGGACCCAGAAATCAGTGGATAGGGGGCACAACGCAGCTAAATGGCTGGTACCAGGTAAATAAACTCTGCACCCTGCTGGCAAACCTCCCATTTTTACCTAAAACTGGAGGGTCTTTGTAAAGGGTGGACATTCACTTTAAGGCACAACTACCCAAAGGTATATATATATATATATATAAAACAGACCATGTGGTATGGTGATATACAGTGAAGGAAATAAGTATTTGATCCCTTGCTGATTTTGTAAGTTTTCCCACTGTCAAAGACATGAACAGTCTAGAATTTTTAGGCTAGGTTAATTTTACCAGTGAGAGATAGATTATATATAAAAAAAAAAAGAAAATCACATTGTCAAAATGATATATATTTATTTGCATTGTGCACAGAGAAATAAGTATTTGATCCCCTACCAACCATTAAGAGTTCAGCCTCCTCCAGACCAGTTACACGCTCCAAATCAACTTGGTGCCTGCATTAAAGACAGCTGTCTTACATGGTCACCTGTATAAAAGACTCCTGTCCACAGACTCAATGAATCAGTCTGACTCTAACCTCTACAACATGGGCAAGACCAAAGAGCTTTCTAAGGATGTCAGGGACAAGATCATAGACCTGCACAAGGCTGGAATGGGCTACAAAACCATAAGTAAGACGCTGGGTGAGAAGGAGACAACTGTTGGTGCAATAGTAAGAAAATGGAAGACATACAAAATGACTGTCAATTGACATCGATCTGGGGCTCCATGCAAAATCTCACCTCGTGGGCTATCCTTGATCCTGAGGAAGGTGAGATCTCAGCCGAAAACTACACGGGGGGAACTTGTGAATGATCTCAAGGCAGCTGGGACCACAGTCACCAAGAAAACAATTGGTAACACATTATGCCGTAATGGATTAAAATCCTGCAGTGCCCGCAAGGTCCCCCTGCTCAAGAAGGCACATGTACAGGCCCGTCTGAAGTTTGCAAATGAACATCTGGATGATTCTGAGAGTGATTGGGAGAAGGTGCTGTGGTCAGATGAGACTAAAATTGAGCTCTTTGGCATTAACTCAACTCGCCGTGTTTGGAGGAAGAGAAATGCTGCCTATGACCCAAAGAACACCGTCCCCACTGTCAAGCATGGAGGTGGAAACATTATGTTTTGGGGGTGTTTCTCTGCTAAGGGCACAGGACTACTTCACCGCATCAATGGGAGAATGGATGGAGCCATGTACCGTCAAATCCTGAGTGACAACCTCCTTCCTCCACCAGGACATTAAAAATGGCTCGTGGCTGGGTCTTCCAGCACAACAATGACCCGAAACATACAGCCAAGGCAACAAAGGAGTGGCTCAAAAAGAAGCACATTAAGGTCATGGAGTGGCCTAGCCAGTCTCCAGACCTTAATTAAAAATTCTAGACTGTTCATGTCTTTGACAGTGGGCAAACTTACAAAATCAGCAAGGGATCAAATACTTATTTCGTTCACTGTATTCTTACTGGTCAGCGCTGTCATAGAGGACACTGTATCACTGTATGGATCAAATCATAAACCCCATTGTCCATGTCACTGTCCGTATCTCACTTGTCTAATAGCAGTAGCTAGAGGGTATCTTTTCCCACACATTGCTGTGTGGGGCAAGGAAAGTGCAACCGCTCTGTTACCTGGGGGGGGGGGGGGGGCTTTTCTGTAATCAAGGGGGCTGTTCCATCAGAACCTATTCCTATCTCAGGTCCCCTGGTTTATGGAACCCCTTTGGGGAGGGGGACAGCGCTTTCTGCTAAGAACTGTAGTGTTAGGCTCTGAGCACATCTTCTCCGGGAGAAGTCTACGCTACAGATTCCATCATTTTTGCCGAACAAAATCATGCGATGGATCCGGCGGCTTCAGTACGGAGCAGTACAATGGAAAGCCCTGACCCAGATGTGAACAGAGCCTTACATGGCACTCTTTGCAGCAGCTCTCTTATCTGCCTAATAGAGCGAGGATCCTGGGGACCCCGCTTCATAAAGTCCATATGATCTAATAGGACATAGGGACTGGGTTGATAGTAATAGATAATTTAAAAAAATGTGTGGAATGACGTTTAAAGGGATTTTCCCTCCATAGTAAATAATGCATATTGCTAGGATATGCCATAAAACACTGATTGGTGCAAGCCCGATCCTGGAACCCCTCTACCGTTTCCTTATTTGTCCTTCCAATGCTCAACCTAGAGCTGTGCAGGAATTACAACTCAAGTGAATGGCCGTTGTCTGCACACCGGAAAGTCATCTGTTTTAGAAATTGGTGGGGGGCCCTCCTGCTCAGACAACGATGAAGCATTCTAGTGATAAATGCCATAACTTATTATGGTGGGAAAACCCCCTTAACTATGTAAAGGGCAGATAGAATAAATGTCCCTTGATCCTCTTCTTAAAAATGGTGCTAATACTTAATTTTCCCAAAAGTTACATCATCTGGACAACCCTGGCCTATGGACATCATAGTGCCAACACCTCTGAGTCAGCTCCTGTGGACTCGATACGACCATGTATTACACTTATTACCCATTGAAAAAAGTAGCAATGTGTAATGCTACTTTTCCCCTGCTGCTGCCAAGTGTTAGAGCGGCTGATCACAGGGGTGGCTTCATCCTAAAAAGATAACCCCTGTAACAAACAATTCCATCTGTATCTACTGACTGTCCTTCATATTTTGGCCATGTGTGTCAATCAGTAATGGTCCTCGATGATAAAAGAGGAGATAAGAGACGTGAGAAGATCCAAAGCTGTCAGTAGATGTCTCCAACCTGCCGTCTGACATTAACGCGATTCTCCAGTCCCAAAAAACTAGTGTGTCGGCGATTCACAGTACGAGCAGATATAAAATGAAGGTGAAACAGCGCACTGCGGCGCCTTCAAAACAGCCGATTGGCGGGGGTGACGGGAGTTGCACCCTGACCGATTAGATATTGATGGTCTATCCTGAGGATAGGTAATCAATTTTTTTGGGAATGGACAACCCCTTTAATGACTTCTCAGAAATTACTTCACAGCTGAGCAGAAAATATTCTGTTTAATCTCTGACACCTAATCCATCACTGGATTAGCAAGAAACAATTAGTTACTTGCTTAATAATTCTGGATAACTATAGATACAAAGATAATGACATGTTACAACTGTACAATAACACTTATCGTATATACAGGTTCACACTGATTATTGTAAATGACTCACATAATTACATGTACCAGTGTCAATTTCTGGTAAATACATAGCTGGCATCTGCCTTGGATTAGACAGGGTGAGTGTGATGGGTATTAGAGTGGTTCTCCACCTAAATTTATTTTTACAATAACTTGGTTAATACAGCAGTAAAAGGTTAAAAGAAAACATGGTTTAAGTCTTCCCACGTCTCCTTGCCCCATCTCTGCCCCCCCCCCGGTATAATAGCCATTATCTAATCTGAATAGTTGGGTAATCTGACATTATAGATTGGTTAGAAGGGGAATACTGTCGGACAACACCATTGAAAAGGTTGCCATTGTTCGGCAATGTATGCCTAGCAACCAATTTTCTCAATTGTTTCAAAAGAATCTGCTTAGGTGGATAACCTCTTAAAAAGGGTTGTCTGGTTTAGAAAATATAATACCCCATTATTGAATTCTGAGTTTACAGCCTACTTACCAATGGGAAAAAGGGGAGACCACGCAGTAGAGCAGGGAAATTCAGATGCTCCAAAGCATAGAGGACTGTAGAAAAGGAAAAGGTGTATCTGCACGTCTGGTCTGAGGCCTGCATTTCTATATGGGGTGTAGTTTGGGGTCTATATTAGTTTAGCGAGTCTAAGGTCTGGTTTGGGGGTCTCTATTTATTTAAGGGGTCTGGGGTTTATATTTACCACATCCTACCTATTCAAAATCTCCCTGATGAAAGTTGGCAAGTATGGTTAGCATTCCCTGTTCAGGACTCTTAGATATTTGCCTGAGTGCAAAGTGGCTACAAAGAGTGTCTCTTGCTCTGGAGGACCCAGCACATCCATTTATGACACAGACAATTTATTAATTTCATTAACCACTCTGTAATACTTATTTTCTCCTGTGGAGGCACCTTAGGGGAATTGAACACTCACTGTCAGCATGGCACAAATACGTATATTTTTGCAGCAGCCTTTACGTCTAACATGTTATGTACCCGTTATTTTCATAAATATAATCATGCGTACAAGAAATCCTTATGTAGGTCCATTATGATGACGACTGAAGAATTTTACATTTTGTAATAAGAGTTAAGGGCATTGAGGTGGGCCTAGGTGAATGATCTTTTTTTGATATATGCCTCCCACTTGTTTAGCTGTTATGAGTCGTGAGCACCTCAACTGCAGCAGTGATGAGGCCAACATTACCAACGAGGGGAGCCCTTAAAGGGGTAGTCCAGGCACGAACAACTGATGACCGATCCACAGGATAGGTCATCAGTATATGATAGGTGGGGGTCCGACACCTGGACCCCGCACCGATCAGCTGCTCCAGCCTCCTCCAGGCACAGGATGTTATGCAGTATTCGGAGCAGGAAGCAGATGGCTCCAGTCACGGAATAGCGGCCGAGCTGCAGTACTGCAGCTCTGCTCCTATGCAACTGGATATACCGATAGGTCATCAGTTGTCCGTGCCTGGAAAACCGCTTTAAGTAAAATTGGTCCTGACCCTGTTCCATCTTCATCAGTGGCAAGGATTCCTATCTCTACAGATACTGCAAAGTTAGCTAAAAATGGACCCCACCTGACGGTCACGCCTAACATGGAGTCCTCCATGTATGATCCTGCCTAGTATAGAAATAGTTAAGTTAATTACTAGGAACTAATTTTTTCCTGATTTATTCATCGTTGCCCCAACACGTTATATGGTGTATTTACTATCTGATTTTATGAGGTTTTTATAGATGTTATTACTGACTCACTGCTAGTTGCCAAGACAGAAATTATGAGCCATGAACACATCTCATAGATAATATACCGCAATAAGCAACATTCCTTTTAGCAGATATTGGGCCTGCCCTCCCCGGGATCAGAAGACGCCAATAAAATGCAATTTACCTCTCCCATTAATTGTTCCCAAAAGTACTAATACATTAGGTTTAAATAGAACTTCTTAATAACGTCTTGGGGGAACATTTCATTAGGTTGACTCTCGGTTCTGGATGAACAGATTGATGGTTTAGTCTATGGCGGATTACAATAAATATTTTATGAGTACAGACCAGATACGGGTAACTTTGTCGGTTATGTAACTTATTGTCTGTAGTAAGTAGAAGCTTCTTATGAGCTTATAATGTGACATTTTATGGATTTATGATGACTTCATGTAACTTAATGTATATTGAGGAAAGTGAGAGGTTAGATGAAATGTAGAATAGTAAGTGAACCCAATATTTATCCAATCCACTATCAGAGTAATATAGAGATCAAGGTACCCATGTATATTAGATGATAGTGTACCTGGAGTAGGACCTGTTAGTAAAGCCTGCCATATACATAAGTTAGCTGCTGTCCGACATACGTTTCAGGTGGTAAGTGCTGGGACAAAGGGCAGGCAGGAAAGGCTGAGGCCTAGGGCTATGAGGGGTGCATGTCCTAGTGCCATTATTCAATTGTATTTGTGTCCCTAGGACATTGTCTGGCTGGGCACCGTACAAATTCGCACTCTGGTTTGAGCACTGTATATGATAGCACTCTTTTGGCTGGGGCACCCACTAACTGGAGTATTAGCTCTGTTACTATGGGCACACTCAGGCTCGGTAATTGTATATGGCGCTGTATATGGGGTTCTGTCTGCCTGGGGCACTGTATATGGGGTGCTCTTTGGCTGGGGTACTATACATAGGGACACTGTCTGGGTGGGCAGTCTATACGGGGATACATTTTATCTGGCACATTGTCGGCTGGGGCACTGTAAATGGTGGCACTTTTTTTGTCAGGAATGTGTATTGGGCACTCTTTGATAGACACCATGTCATAGGGAGACATGCCACTGATTTATCTGAAAGTTGTTCTCCTAAATGGGGCATCTTGTGTTGGTACACAGAGGTAATATTGGGAAGGGCCGGGGTATATTTTTGAAAGCTGTATCCCTGATTCCACTCTGTGGAAGGCCCCCTTAAAAATAGGGACAGCAAAAATTACAACGATGTCCTGAACAGCAGAGCATCCAAATATCATCACATTACCCCAACCACCAGGGATTTTCTAATCACATAATGAGGAATTTGTTTTAAAATTGAAGTAATGAGACCTGCTTTGTCTACAGAATTTAAATTTTGACTTAAAGAGGCTCTGTCACCAGATTTTCAAACCCCTATCTCCTATTGCATGCTCGTTTTTGAAAAAGAAAAACGTTACTGTTATCTACATTGCAGCGCCAATCAGCTGCAATAGGAGATAGGGGTTTGAAAATCTGGTGACAGAGCCTCTTTAACTTTGACCATAGAACATTTACCAACTGCTTGGGGTTCACCCGAGGGTTTTCTGCCCTACTGATCTTATTTTCTTCTTGTGGGGTCATGAACATCAACCTCAGATTCAAGAGTGGTTTGTAGTTCTTTGAACGTTCTTCTGGGATGCTTTGGGACTTCCTTGATGAGTTTCATCTGTGCCGTTGTCTCCAATCCCAGATAGACCACCACCGTTTGAACTCTTCTCTATTTTAGCCTGGTTTTCATTGCGGTTGAGTGAAGACCTAGTCTTAGAAAAGGCTTTGTGACCCTTAAAGGGGTTTTCCCAATTTCAAAAACCCATTTTCATATACCCTATAATGGAATTCTGGGTTAGTAGAGGGGGGTTCGCTGTTCAGGTTCCTAATTTCTTGGAGAACGGCTAAGAAGAGTGTCTCTTTCTCTGGAAGACCAGTCCTGCATTACGCAGACAACCCATTAATTTAATAAGGCACTGTGTAATACCCTTGGTGGTGCTTCAGGGAAATTGAACACTTACTGCCAGGTTGCTCCATAGATTACAACTGATCACTGGGGGTCCCTCGAGAGGGATACTTTGTGATCAACTTATTATCAAGGAACACTTCTTACAAGTAGGTATGGTCCAAATTGGGGTACCCCCTTAAGAAACTGGTACATTTTATAATTTTTTTTCTCATCTCTTATTAACCCGTTCGTGACCGCCAATACGCCTTGTCACGGCGGCCACTAACGGGCTTTATTCGGATACATACGCCTTTTCACGGCGCTGCATCAGAATAAATAAGCACGCTGTGAAAAGGAAAAACTCCATGAGGTAGCTGAGGGATTGGAGCAGTGCCGCTCAAGCGGGAGGATCGAAATCCGCCCATTTAGCCCCTTAGTTGCGGCGCTCAATAGCGAGCGCCGAATCTAAGTGGATTTGGGGGGGAGGGGGCTCCCCCTCTCACCGCACCCGCACCCTGCATGCGATCGCAGGTTGTCGGTGCTTTCTACGGCAGCTGGGGGCCTTAGAAAGGTCCCCAGGTCTGCCTCTGGTTAATGCCTGCTAGAGGCAGAGGCATGACCTAGCAGGTGCCTGTCAGTTTTACACTGACAGGCAATAATAAACTGCAATACAGAAGTATTGCAGTGTCTTATAAAAGTGATCAAACGATCTCACAGTAAAGTAAACACACTTTTTCCCTTAATGCTTTATTATGAAAAAAAAAAGAAGAGAAAAAGTTACACATATTTAGTATCGCCGCGTCCGTAACGACCCCAGCTATAAAGCTATTATGTTATTTAATCGGCTCGGCAAACACTGTAAAAAATAAAATAAAAAACAATGCCAGAATTGCTGTTTTAGGTGAATCCTGCCTTCAAATTTTTTTTATAAAAAGTGATCAAAAAGTCGCATGTACTCTAAAATGGTACCGATGAAAACTACAAGTCGTCCCGCAAAAAAAAAAGCCCTCATAGAGCTGCATCGGCTGAACAATAAAATAGTTATGGCTCTTTAAATATGGAGACACAAAAACAAATAAACTTGAAAAAACAGTGGTTTTACTGTGTAAAAGTAGTAAAACATAAGAAAACTATATAAATTTGGTATCGACGCAATCGTAAAAACCCGCAAAATAAAGTTATTATGTTATTTATACTACACGGTAAATGGCGTAAATTAAGGACGCATAAAAAGAGTGTCGATATTGCTGTTTTTTTTCCAATTACCCTCAATAAAAGTTCATAAAAGTTAATCAATAAATTATATGTACCCCAAAATGGTGCTATTAAAAAATACAACTTGACCCGCAAATCAAGACCTTATATAGCTATGCCGACGCAAAAATAAAAAAGTTATAGCTCTTGGAATACGACGATGGAAAAACGTAAAAAAAATTGCTCCGTCATTAAGGTTTAAAATAGGCGGGTCATTAAGGGGTTAAACAAAAACAAGCGGTTCATTCAGAAAAAAGCAGCCAATGTGGTTGAATTGAAGCCGTTCTGCAAGCAAGGGTCAGCTAAATTTATTCACCAGTAATATAAAAGTCTAATGTTAAATTATAGGAAGCGTTCAACCGAAACAATTGACTCTGTTATTGTTGCCATAGCGTTTTGGCAGATACAACTTGATAAAGGTCCGCGATGGACCGAAAACGTAGTTTGATATATCTGGATAGAATTATTTGACTGGATAGAATACATAGGCATGCTTCTGTTTTTCTAAGTTTTTTGTATAATATATTTGAATGAATTGCATCACTTTATACAATGTGCTCTGGATTATCTGTTTATTGCTACATGAATTTGGGAATACTTCCGCAGAGCACCTACAACTTATTGGTGGCCGTTACCATTTCTCTACGGAAATATTATTCTGTGGTACAAAATTAATTCTGTATCACAAAATGTCATTCTGTAGCTGACGAAATGCTATTCTGTGTCACAAAACACAGAAAAAAATTCAAAAATATCAAAAAATGTTCTCAAAAATTCGGATAACTTTTAAAACAATACATCAATAGCTCTTTAAAATGTTGATGACTTAACACTGTATTTGTTACTTGGTTACTATTGTTTTGATATACATTGGCTGGTATAATTTAGTCTGTAGGAAATTCCGAATCAGTTGTATACAGATTCCCAGATAGATTATTGGTTGTTTGGGGAAACCGTTCTTGGTAATGATTTAATTGCAATAGGCTGACGTCCAGGAAAAACTGCTGAACATGAATTTCTGCTTGCTGCCATACATCTCTTGGAAGAATAAGATAACACCCAGATGCTATCTAGATAATGAATGTCCGTCAACTTGGGAGAACAAATGTGTTAAAAGGAAATTGGCAGATGCAAAACAACTCCAATTAAATGGTGACACCCAAAGAATATTTGGTATAAAAAGGAAGGACTAAACCAATACATACATCTGTGGTCCTATCTCAGATCCAGCTGTGGAATCTTCTGTGTAGCACATACTTTTAGAATTATCTTCATCACCATGAGCGTTAGGCAGGGATCTGGATCTGGCAGTAGGCTCGGGAGCTCCGTAAAAACATCAAGCGTTAGAGTATCTTCAGGAAAACAAAGCTCTGGTGGACATTATGGTGGTGGTAGCTATGTGGGAGGCCTGACCGGTGGATGCGGGAGCACTGGTTTTGGTGGAGGAAATATTGCTAGATCTGGTTTTGCCAGTGGCTTTAGCAGTGGGTCTGGCATTGGTGCTAGGTTTAGTGGTGGTTCTGGATATGGCATGGATTCTGGTTTTGGTGTTGGCACTGGATATGGTGCTGCAGGCTTTGGTGGAGGAGCAGGTTTTGGTGGTTATGGTTTAGGATATAGTGTTGGTCAAGGAGTAGGCTTTGGATATGGAGGAGACCAAGGAGTTCTCTCTTTTAATGAGAAGCTCACTATGCAAAACCTGAATGATCGCTTGGCTTCATATCTTGATAAGGTGCGATCTTTGGAGGAGGCCAATGCTGACCTGGAGAGAAAAATTCGTCAATGGTATGAAAGCCATGGTCCTAAACCAGCCCAAGACTATAGCCATTACTATAAAACAATTGAAGATCTACAGAAAAAGGTGAGAAATGGTAGATGGACACAAAATGTTCTATGCAAAATTCAGACATGTTTAATAGTTTTGAGTTATTTTATTCAAGTACTAATCTTGGCATTGACCATTTTCATGGGCATCCCACCAGCATTTGGACATTTGTGTATATTTTAAAACGGTGGATATTGTAATTGCTTTAAGTTGTGGAGGCTGTTACCTGCTTACCATTCCCAAAGCTATCTATCTATCTATCTATCTATCTATCTATCTATCTATCTATCTATCTATCTATCTATCTATCTATCTATCTATCTATCTATCTATCTATCTATCTATCTATCTATCTCATATTTATCTATCTATCTATCTATCTATCTATCTATCTATCTATCTATCTATCTATCTATCTATCTATCTATCTATCTATCTATCTATCTATCTCATATCTATCCATCTATCTATCTAATATCTATCCATCTATCTATCTAATATCTATCTATCTATCTATCTATCTATCTATCTATCTATCTATCTATCTATCTATCTATCTATCTATCTATCTATCTATCTATCTATCTATCTATCTATCTATCTATCTCATATCTATCTATCTATCTATCTATCTATCTATCTATCTATCTATCTATCTATCTATCTATCTATCTATCTATCTATCTATCTATCTATCTATCTATCTATCTATCTATCTCATATCCATCTATCTATCTATCTATCTATCTATCTATCTATCTATCTATCTATCTATCTATCTATCTATCTATCTATCTATCTATCTATCTATCTATCATGTGTGCTGCACATCTCTCGATATCAATTGATTCATATTCTACAACATGTGGATAAGGAGATGAGCGAGAGAGGGCAGCATCTTACTTCTTATGCAGGATCATCTCTAAGAAATCTGTTCCTCCTACTCATAACACAGACAATCCCTACTTTGTACAGGATCATAGTATAGACTTGCCATAGATTAATGAATTATCTGGCAAAGACATGCAAATTAATCACATGTGCTTGAAAGAATTTTTATAACCAACACTGGGATCTTTAAGACGTTCTCTACAAAACAGTCCCATGGACCTTTGGTTTCAAGACCAAATGTTAAATATATATTCTAGATACCTCATCCATACTAGACAGTGCGCTGATATTGCATATGTTTATTAATGATGACTTTACAGCAAAATCTGTGTATTATTTATGAAAAAAAGCTAAACCATCAGTTTTGAACTTTTCTTTTAAAATAAGATCCAAGATGCCACCATCAACAATGGCCATGTGGTTCTTCAGATCGACAATGCCCGACTGGCAGCTGATGACTTCAAACTCAAGTAAGATGAAAGTGTTGGTACCATTTATCCAAACGTTGTCATATTTTATGGATGAATGGATGATAATGGATGTTCTATCTGATCAACAGGTTCGAGAATGAGTTATTCCTGCGTCAATCAGTGGAAGCTGATATCAACGGTCTGAAGATGCTCTTGGATACTTTGACTCTTACCAGAACTGACCTTGAGTCCCAACTAGAGAGTCTGAAAGAGGAACTGCTGGCTCTGAAGAAGAACCATGAAGAGGTAGAAAATGTGAAAATGAATTTACCTGTATCTCATAAGACTTGTTGAGTAGAATAGCCTAATAAGAACAAACTATTGTAGGTTACTATCACTAGGAGGCGCTATGTATTTGTATAACCTAAGATATCTCGTTATGATTATCTGGTTGTTTAGGAATTGAAGGCTTTGAGTGGACAGGTCCAGGGTACTGTCAATGTGGATATGAAGGCAGCTCCAGGAATTGACTTACAGCGAGTGCTTGCTGACGTGAGACAAGAATATGAGTCACTCATTGCCAAGAACCAGAAGGAAATTGAGAATTGGTATCATGATCAGGTAAGTTGTTCTAGATTTCCCACGTACAGAATATATGTTTAATTCATCTACAGAAATAATGGTGTTATACTTTAGACTAATGAGCTGAGCCAGAAGATGACCAAGGACTCCAATGAATTTAAGACAACTAAGACCGAAGTCACAGAGTTAAGGCGCACTATCCAGAGTCTTGAAATTGAACTCCAGGCACAGATCAGTACGGTACGTGACTCTCCTAAAGGTACACCGACATCCCACATGATGGTTCATTTCATAAATTGAGACCAGGGCTTCTTAAACATTTACAAATGGGGCCTCACCAGTCAGAACAGTTACTCAGTGGTCAAACTTAAGATGAGCAACAAAAAAAAGCAGGCAATTATCTTACTAAACCAAAGAATGCAAAAACTTTATGATGGGCCACATCACCGGTCAGGCCCACCTCACAGTTTAAAAAGCACCAGCTTAGGCTGTCGATGTGACTACTAGATCACATTATTAATTTATATAGCTAATCAATGAACTATATAACACTACAAAAGCATCCAGGAGAATGACAGATATTCTATATTGTGCATTTCTTTTAAGAGACCTAAAAATATTTTCATTTCAGAAAGCTGCTTTAGAAGGCACCCTGGCGGAGACAGAGGGACGGTACTGCATGCAACTTGCAAAACTCCAGGATATCATCCAAAGAGTGGAGTCGGAACTAGCAGATATCCGCTGTGAGATTGGAAACCAAAGCCAGGAGTACAAGAATCTGCTGGACATCAAGTCTCGTCTGGAACAAGAGATCAACACTTACCGTAGCCTTCTGGATGGCCAGGGAACCGAGTATGTTGAATACAAAAATTGTCTGCTCATGATATGGCTCAGTGAATGGGCAGCGCACTGAACACCAGCCAAACCAAACATTTCACCTGAAGCAGCCATTGTAGAGGAGATGTACTTTTACATGGCAGTCATTCAGATTAAGGGCTCTCCAGGTAATACATGTCCGCCAGAGCAGCACTCAGAAAGCAGCTTGCCATTCCGGCGCATAGAGGGGATCCCGAGCGCGGACACCCCCTCTATGATGTCCATATGCTCTAATAGGGCAAATTACCTTATCTGACCTACCACTAAGCATACAAGGATTGGCCATAGAGCTTTCTTTTGCCCAGGGCAAATACTCAGTTCACTGCCCCTAGCTTTGTAAATACCCTGGCAAGGCAGTGTTTTTTTGGCACCCCCACCCCCAGTACTCAGCACCTGGAGCAAATGCTCCCTAAGCCTCCTCCCTAGCTACCCCTCTAGGTAGGACCTAAGCAAAAATACCATGGTTTAGTAGAATTAAATCCAAGAACCCATGAAAGAATTGGTTGCAATTGACATCACAGGGTAATTTCTAGATGCATACTGATGGTGGTTTATGTCATGTAGAGTTGACATATGTTTCATATGTTTGATGATCACCCATTGATGTAAATAACAAACGTGTTTCTTTTTTTACAGATCTCCCAAAGGTGTCTCCTCTTCCTCCTCCACTAATTATTCATCATCAGGTTCCCATTCAGATAGACAAGGTATGAAGCATCTACCAAGGAGATAAAAATGGTGGGGAAACCTATAAGACCCTGTCTATCAAGATAGGAATTAGGCCTGTTGCCGATGGCCGTAATACAGTGACCACCCACGGTTTTAGAGAACCAAACCTAGATCACTATAGACCCCTAGGAAGAGCTAAGTTTGGTTCAGTAAAACCACAGAGATGTTTGAGTAATTACGGCCATCTGAAACAGGTTTTGTGAAACTAGATTAAGATGGAAAGCCTTCTTTCTATTATCCTCAATGTCATGGGCTAAACCAAGTGTTTCCCCAAATTTGCCTGGAATCAACCTTATCGGTGTAAATTTGACTAGCTATCTATGAAGTTCTCATGTTTATATATAGGAGGGACTGTATTAAGCAGAGTCAATAGAGGACACGTCAGATTACATTCCTGCAGTAGTAAAAGAACAACTTGGTGTTTCAGAGCTTTGAGTTTCCCAATGTTATCATACCACCATCTAACCACCATCTAACCACATTGTAGAAGCATTGGATGAGCATGGCCCTAAAGTTCCCAGCTGCTGAAATATAAAAACTGGAGGGTAGAGGGGCATTAGGGCTTTTGCACATGGCTGTATTATGGCTCTATACAAGCTCTGAGTTGTACAGAGCCGTAATATGACACCTATAGAAGTCTATAGGGCCATACTGTAGCTTTAATCTCAAGGTATACAATGCTCCATTGCTTCTGAGGGAGAATACATCAGTAATACGGTGCCAGAAGCTCCATATGGTGGCACATAAAGTGCTACAGCGCCGTAATAAGAGCCATAGGGACTCTGCGTGTCATCTTACAGGGTCAATATATAGACTTTATTGGTCAAGATTTCTTCTGTGTATAGCAGCTATTTTCTTCTCTACTGACCTAATTTATAATAGTTTTCTAATTATATTGTTTTAGCAAATATAATGAACAATTGGGAGACTGTTCATAAAGGTTTGGGGATGAATATTGACTCAAAATTAAGCTGATTGTCTGTGAAGATGCTAAACTCAGGGAAACCTTGTGTTTTTTATGCAATCTAGGTGGCTCCTACCATGGTGATGGGAAAGTGATCAACACACGTGACCAACACTACCAATCTGGATATAGAAATTGAATTGTTTCCGCTCCCAGGCCTGCATAATTTCTAAGCTCTAGTCTTATAAATGTACCGTTCTCCAAGTCAGTCAAGAAACCAACTATATGTTTGAGTTGAGGACCAAAAAGATGTTTCCTCAAGTTAAGATGATCAATGCATCAGGTTAAGATCTTTTTGAAAAACCAAAAACATTATAAAACCAAACCTACACATATTATATAGATATATACACACCTACACATATATAATCTTTCACCCACAGTTGTTTCATAACGCAATACCACATTGTCTGTTCGGCTGAACGGTTCGTAGCTATGTATACTTCTTTTGGCATGCATGAGTCTTTTTGAAGTCTTTAATAAAGCTTTGCTATGTGAATTTCATCCAATAGTCCGATTACAGCATTTAATGTGGTGATGAATTTACCTCATCTTCATGGTTTAGGCTGTTTGCCAGTAATCTCATATATCCCTTTGATCTTGTGCAATATAAAACTGTGAATGTAGGAACGGAGGAGTCGTGAAGACCAAAAAGAGCCAAACCCAGAGGCCCGCAGCCCTAAACTTTTATGTAGGCCAAACTATAGTTTATAATACTGGTTCATACTTTATTGTACTTCGAGTAAAATTCCAAAGATAGGCCATGCCCGGGAATTAAGTCTAATCTGGATTAATACATTTACAGGACCATCTAGCACAGAGGCCGGCAACCTGTGGCACCCATGCCACAGCTGGCACGTGGGGCCTTGATGTCTGGCACTCTTCCCTCTCCCAGTGTCCTGGGCCATTGTATGCTGCAGCACTGAACACAGGGGGAGAGAAAAGAGCGTTGCTTCCTTAAGAGAGCAGAGCAGCACTTTAGCTTGAACTTACTGATGACTGATAAATAGGAGAGCAGACTGGCACTTTATCCTGTGTTTCTTGATGCTGAACACTGGGTGGCGTTTGCCAGCGCTGACAAGCGTGTAATTAATCGCTGTGGTCTCTCCTGGTGATTAGTGCCGACGCCACCACTGGACTCTGCAAAAGTAAGTTAAGGTCACTTAATTCCACTGTGGCAAAGATTTCAAGCTTCTTTGTCCCCCAAAAGGAAATGTCTGGAAGCTCTTTCCCCTGTATATGACCCCGTCCACTAAGGAAATCTCTGTCAGCTTTCTCTTATATGCAACCACCCAGGGACCTCTGGCTGTTCTCACTCCTCCCCTAAGCTGGTGTTCAGTAGCCGCGGTCTCTTCTATGTGCAGCTTCCCCCCCAAACTTGGTGTTCAGTAGCTGCCGTCTCTCCTATGTGCACTCCCCTCCCAAAGCTGGTGTTCAGTAGCTGCTGTCTCTCCTATGTGCACTCCCCCCCCCAAAGCTGGTGTTTAGTAGCTGTGGTCTCTCCTATGTGCACCCCTTCTCAACTAAGCTGGTGTTCAGTAGCTGCAGTCTCTCCCATGTGCATCCCCCCTCCCCTAAGCTGGAGTTCAGTAGCTGCGGTCCCTCCTATGTGCACCCCACCTCCCCTAAACAGGTGTTTAGTAGTGTGGTACACTGGGTACTTAATCTCTGATTT